>NW_003307646.1:213744-246296 GCF_000143455.1 Volvox carteri f. nagariensis
GCGCTTCGCGCTGGGGCCCCGCCCAGAAAAAGGGTAAGTGCCGCAATCCTGAACTTGCCGGCTGAAGCGTCACGATACACAACCCCCTCAAAAGCGCTCTGCCTAGCTTTCCAACTTGGGGTTGCCTTCGGCAGAGCCCACTCCCGGGGAAGGACGACAATTTATGAGGAGCCACGGGTTCAACACGTGGCCCCGCAAAACACAACATCGCGAGCCTGCCATGTTCCCAACACGGCTGGCATTTCCAGTTCGGCTGCATGCTCGCCAGCACCTGCGCATCCTTCCATTCCTTTGTGTGAAAGCGGTACCCGCGCTGGGCGACGGGCGAGTAAAGAGAACGATAGGCCAAGGTCCCCCGTTCTGGGTCTGGCAACACACGAGCCCTACTGCGCAACTGCGACAGACGCGCAAAGGGAAAGCGGCGCGAAAAGTACGAACTCTTCCCTATCTAGCCCCTTAGCTCGGTTTCATACACCTTGGTTTAAACGGCTCGAAAAAAATGAAAGCCTATGAGATAGCAAGAAGCACGAGGCCAAAACGTCGCTCGTAGCATAGTAAGCTGCCGAGTTGCTGCGACCTGTTCCCACTCCTTGTACGCCTTGCACCAACTGAAACCGCGGAATTACACCCCAGCAGCCAGGCGGGTGCCCAGTAAGCCAACCTCCTATGTGCCCGTCTGCTTCTGCGCCCATCTGCTCCCACAGTGCCTAGAAATGTTTCACCGCGCTCGGTTGACGCGGTCTTGTCTTATTCGGGACAGGTCCTGCTGCGGTCCAGGAGTGCTCTTGTCCCAATCTTCAAGTGCTACATGCTCTACGGAGATTCGCTCAAGCGCATCCTCAGGCGCAAGGAAACCTGTACACGTCGTATTGGCTTTATTTTTCCTAAGGAGAATGTTTACACAAGTAGCCAAGATGGGGGTAAACCAGGGAAACGAGAACAGATGCATGGAAGTCTCCCTTATACTCCCAGTAAGGGACAAAGACGTGGACGCGCTAGCCGTTCTGAAAGGTTCGAAGCGTCTCCATTTGGTTCGCACTGTGTACAAAGGTAATCAATCTGATGTTGTTAGACACAAGGCGACAAACGCAAAGGCGAGGTGGTTTCAATTCCACGAGAAGTTTTGCTTTAGTTTCTTTTGGCAGTCTAGACAAATATTTGGACTTCGTCCAGAAAAAACAATTGCTAGGCAAGTTTGAACCTTTGGGGCCCTCGTCGCCAGGTAATCGTACTCTAGGGACTCGACAATAGAGCCCCGGTAAATTGCACAGACCAATGACGGCTGAGCAGCTGTGGGCAATACGCATGTATTGCAAGAACCGTGCCAATAAAGTTCAAACAAAAAGGGTAGCACTCAGTACAGCAACCGGTTGGTGTCACCAACTGTTGTTACGTTATGGCCGAGGATGACAACACAGCGACAGAACCTTATGTTAACAACGTAGTGCTGATAATTTTAGCTGTCATGCCGCTGTATATTGTCGAGGGCAGGAGCCTCTTATCTACTTCGCTGCTTCTTGGTGCCCTTGGGCAAAATTCAGGAACAACCTGGAAATCGACCTCATAGATATTAATCTACTCATTTGATCTGAGTGACATTTTTGCTGGTACGCGCATTACCGGAATCAGGCAGACCGACTGTTCAGACTGGTACGGTCGTTATCGCTGATCCGTGAGCTCATAACAGTTTCATCTTGATTTACTGAAACTGTATCTGCTACCATATACGCGACACACGTAGCTCCCGAAGTTGGTGAAGGCAATAATCGCGTCGCCGTAGTACGACGACGCTGACCTTCTAGATTGCCAGCTGGCTCGAACTTTCAAGTGCATACCGCGGGGCTGCATTTGCAGCATCAATACCCTCATTGTTTTCCTTTTTCGCTGATCTCGGTTGTTTGCAATTAGCGCGAAGACCGGATTTATCCTTGCTCCACGCTTAGAAATGGACTCCCACAGCACTGACGCTGCTGGAATGCAGCATGGCCATGGTATTTGGGAATGTGACGGCGAGCCTCTGCTGACTGAAGGCGGTGAGGAACTTTGAGCGAGAAGCTCTCTGGCTTTACCGAGGCGGTTACTAGCCAGCGCCGCCGGCCCTACCTGCTTAACGTTTCCTGCAATCATACGAATTACATAAGCCTCTCTCTTTTGGATTCTGAGGTGGCTTGAGCTGTTAGGGCTTTGGTTGCACACTTCAAAATTCGTCACTTGACTGAACATACTTTGCTGCACTGCTTCCCATATTTAACATCTTATATCTGGGGACACTTGGGGCACTATGCGCGGGATCTGTTGGCGTCAGCGTCACATTTTCGGGTAGGAAGCTGTATCACACTGTCACTTGAAAACCGGCATTGGCAGGATTGCGCTTAAGAATGATCACCTGCATTGAGATCCTTCTCAGCAAAAGATAATTGATTTCATTGCAAGCTGTTCCTTATCCCGCGTGCCTCGATGTTGCTCCTGACAACCGCAGGTTCATGGATTGGACATTTTGGTCCTGGGATTATTATGATTATATGGGGACTCCATTGGATGCAGGGTACTTTCAGGTATTACAGAGGCCGTAGTTGCTGCTTGCTGCCTCTTGCTGTTGAGTATGGCAGCCGAACAAGTTTAGGGCCGTGTTTGTAGGAACTATTTCAGTAGCCAACGGAATAAGGGACAGGATTATCAAGCGCGGACAACGTATAACCTGTGGCGCTTCCCAGCTGTGTCCGAAAGCATGTGCAAGACTTTTCTACCTATGATTGCTATGTCGATCGAGCTTTACTTTGCTCATCGTGGTGGTTGGAGGTAAGGCTTTCGCTTGCAAGTGGTTTAGTTTTTTTTATGCGGGCCTTACCTTACCTAGTCGATCTGTGACGGCTCTCCACATTAAGATGCTTTGTAAAGTTTGCCCGCATCGGTCATCGACCATTACTCATTAGAAGTTTATGGCCTGCGAAGGCTGCGTCGGCATTAATTTGATCGCCCGTATCTGGTCGTATCCGTTGCAGGACGCTCGTCTGCCCCGCGGGGACTAAGCGCGAGGGGCGCTTCTACGGTCCACACATGGGCAACTGGCAGCATGCGGCCATGTATCCTCCAGTCATCTTGTCAGGTGCGGCTGGGCGCTGCTGGGGGCTTGGAGCTACAAATTGCAACTCAAGCGGTTTCAAATTACCTACCCATTTGCACTCCGCGCTGCCTTCAGGTCTTGTCGACCTTGTGGGTATGGAGGTTGAGCTTCCCCGGGGCACACAGCAGGTGAGTGGGTGAGTGGGGGATGGACACCTTCCCGTACAGCGGATCCTGCTGCGCATCGCGCCTCCATTCCCCGGGGGGAGGAGCTCGAGCCCTGCTTGCTTGCTCATGCCACGCATACACCCACGTGAATCCATGGAACTACGGAAGGACTAACACTTACACACGTTTGGTGCGCTGTGCTGCAGCGCACCGGCTGCCCTCACAATGGCCGCCTGATCCCCCCGGAAGTTGATTGGGCCCCGCCCTTCTGTTGTCGTCATTGCTCCCCCGGGCCTTAGGTCTTCCTCTTCTTGGCGTTCTTGTGTGAGTCCCTTTTGATGGGGCTGCACAAGAAGCACACTCCGCTGGACATCGCGGTCCACTCGGTGCTTTTCTACACCATGATGGCGACTGCGGTCATGGTGCTGCTGGAGGCAATCCACCCCCGCAGCTTTCTGCTGTCCTGTGGCCGCGTCGTGACCATGCTGGTGCAGGGAGGCTGGTTTGTGATGGCGGCGCACATCCTCTTCGAAGGTGAGCGCGCGCGCTGTTGCACCGAACAGGTCCCGAATAGTGACCAGCACTGCTGCTAAACGAGGCGATACCCGTAAAAGCTTATGGACACGTTGGTCTTCGCCCGGGAGTGATTATCCTACATGCCGTGTCGCATAATCCTTGTTCGTGGTAGCTTTATCGTGCACGAGCTTTGCCTCCACGTAACCTTGACGAAGACCTCTGCTCAAAGCGCTCTGCCCCATTTGACGGCTGTCAGAGTACCGAGGTGTGTGACATGCGCCCCGTTTGAGGGGTAACTCTGTGACACGCCTCTATTGCTGCAGGGGTTCCGGCGTGGATCGAAGACGGCGGCGAGGACATGGCCCCCGCGATGATGGCTCCAGTTTACTTCGTCGCGATTATTGTCGTGTCACTGTTCCTCGTTTTCCTGGGTGAGTACTGGGTCGCGTGCTGCACAGTATTTGCCATACCCGCACCTGCTGGTGATGGCGATCCCCTAACAGATGGTTTGGTCCAATCTTCTCGGAGCGACCTGAGGGCCCTGAGCCGTCGTCGTTTTCTCTTTTGCACACATTGGGAGAGCTAAATCGGTGCAGGTTGCCAGCAGTTTGCCGATGTTTTAGGTTAGCTGTGAGTCATGCTTGGTTTCTTGTTTCTCGTGTAAGCTGCTGGAGAGGGCCCACGTTAGGGGGTTGTCCTCCATTGTAGGGTTGCGACGCGTTGCACGCAGCATCCCGTACATGGTTGCGTTTCACCAATTCACTCCTCCGTGCATTTGCGCTTCTGTGAACCGCGCAGCATACTTGGCGTTCCACACCTACTACAAATACATGGACAGTAGCATTGCTTGCTACGAGCGTGCCGGTCTCCTGGACGAGGACCGCATTGATGGCCGCCCCACTCCACATGCCGTTCCCATGGCTACACTCAGTGGAAACTCGGGCACAAGCTGCCACGTTTAAGTGTAGGTTCAATACCGCATCAATGGCCCTGGCCAATTTGCGGATGCTGCGGAGAAACGTTACAACGTAATAATGTAAATTTTTAACTCAAGTTTGTGCAAACTGGAAAGGATCATGGCTGGCTGCACTGATGGCGAGGCGGAGGGGGATATATATACGCATGGATCAATACGACAACGATACGTGAAGGACGATGGCCATTTTGGAGCCCGTACGTATGTCGGCGGCCAGTGTGGTAACTGAAGTAATAGTCATGTTCAATGGGAATTCTGCATTTTTTTGACATTGGGCTGGCTGCCGTGGCCCGTCACTCTGCGTATGTGCAAATTGACGTAGAAACGTTGTACATGTGGCCATACGTAGGTAGGAGTAGGCATGACGAAAATTCGTATAATAATGCACATACTTTATATAAGGCTACCCCAATGTTTTTTGTCGGCAATGCAACGCAGCTGTTGTGCTCGAAGTAAGCACAAAGAGGGGCCACGATGTGGCTGGGGGGCTGGCGGGTCCGATGTAACGGTAGGTGGTCAAGATTATCAATGTGTTTCGTAGCCCTTGGGGGCCGTTGTGCATGCAGGCTTTTGGGTCCTGCAACCGTGATGCACAGCCTCGTGCACTGCTGGCGTTATATATTGCGGGATGCAACACCACGCCAAGTCATGTTGTTGTCCAATGTATAAGCTCGCTTTTTTCATTATCCCCTTGTTTCAACGCATGACCGCCCCAGGCAGTCTGCATTGACTATTGCTGATAAATGTGTTTTTACTGCATACAGTAGCCACCGAACGTGCCGCGTGCGTTTACCCTTGCCGGCGCAAGCAGAACATTTGGGATTTGCGAGCTCGTCGTTGAAGACGCCTACAAATAGCTAATGCACGCGCGACATAGCATACAATACATACCGCAAATTTGTAGCGGTGGCGCATACTGGCATTTAATTGTGTGTGTGTGTGTGTGTGTGTGTGTCTCTTGAGGCTATTGCGGCTTGCATGCTCTTGCCTTGCGGAGGCAATGATGCGCGGATCCGGTACATGAATGCGGTAACTGTAACTCTGCGGTCCAATATGGGCTTTCGCACTATTGCACAACACCTCCAACGTAAGGCCAGACGGGCCGGGGAAATTATTAAGCGACATTGGCACTGGTGTCCACGGGACCTCAGACAGCACCTACACGCTGCTCTAGGGACGAAATGCTGCCATGGACTCGGGGTGGTTGCAGTACATGATGCGGTCTAGAGCCAACTGCTGTCCGAATATCTGGTAGCCTCAGGACAAGTTTGCGGTTTTGTACCTGTAAGCAACTGAAGTCTGGCTACCCTCCTGTGTGCACACAGCACATCGCAGTTGCCGTAGGCAACTTAAATCTGTGGTGTTACCGCTGGGGAAATTTCTAGTCAGCAGGGGTTCGACGTCCGCCCATGGGCCATGGTTCTCGCTAGTGGTTCATTTCTGTGCTGTAAAGTCTGGGGTTCTTCCACTTGTATCCTTTAGAGGGAATCCAGGCGAGGTGGCCCCCACCGGTCCTGCTAACGGCCATGGCCGTAGCGTCACTGCCGCCAGAGCGAGCTTGGTCGGGTAAGTGGTTGATAGAGAAGCGTGAGGGGCCGAGTGCCTTGGCCCGCTCGCCCGAAAGCGAGTGGTGGGACTGGAGGATTGGGCCAAGGATGTCCCGGGGCGAGATGTTGGGGGAGCCTGGCAGCTGGTTTAGCAGCTCAGTAGCGCTAGTGCTTTTGTGATGTATTACTGCGGCGCAGCTCTGGGGGTTCTCGGCGGCTCTTTCTGCGGCGAACCGGCAAGGCCATGACGGTGTAACGCCGCAGCGGGCTCTCCCGCCAATACCCCCCGGTCGACCGCGCTGCTGCTGCTGCTGCTTGTGGTGGTAGTGGTCGTGGTCGTGGTGCTGGTGCTGATGTTTATCCACCTCTATCTACCGCTAATTAGGACATTCTAGCAGGGCGGCAGCAATAAGCCATGGTGTTGTTTCCGCGGCAGCAGCAGCGGCAGTAGCAGCAGTAGCAAGAAGAAGAAGAAGCTGTAGCAGCAGCAGCAAACGAAGGTAAGCACCTTGGAGTACTGTGCTCAGTAAGCGCACAGCTCACCGACCTCACACTCTTTGAAAAGCTCTCCGGCATTCCGTGCTCGGCACGATTTGGCTTTTCCTCCCAAACCTCCAAAACCGAACCTTCTAAGCTGCATCCTCAATACACACACAAGTCCCCACACCTTATCCATACTCAACCGGAACTGCTGCTGCGGCTGCTGTTGTCGCCTTAACTCCCACTCCTGCCTCCGTTTGGAGAGCTGGTTCACCAGGCTTGTATCGGCAATTGGGCAGAGTGGGCTGAGACAGCAGCGCTTCCAAATTTATCTCCGGAGAAGCTATTGCTAACTAGGAGGGGATAAGAACTACACAGCCCACGGAGGCAAGGAGGCAGAGACTGGACCGTCCCTTTCCCTCACCCGAGCTTCTTTCCTCAATCCTCACCTTCACCTGGTGGTCCCACCTAACTTCCCTTAGCTTGTTCCCTCGCCTCCGTCGTCGTCCCTGCACCCATTAGTCATCTAGTCGCCGTTCGATTGCCGCAGTGCCTGATCCACCAGCTTAACAGCCACCCCCGCGGATTAGCCTCCCGCAGATTCTTCTGCGGATCTGGGTCTGGATTTGGGTCCGGCAGGGTGAAGAGGTCTGCCACCATTTGGGTAAACGTGTCCGACTCCAGGGCCGCGCGACTCAAGAGGTCTAGGGCAGCCTGTGCTTGGCGTCGTACAGTAATGTACGGAAGTGGAGGTTTTCGAGGGTGGATATTACGGCAGTAGCACATTGCTTCAGACTGAGCGGTATGAGCGCTTACATCTCTGCCGCGCCACAGGCGCCGAAGTGCCATGGCGGAACAAAATCGCCATCCGACGATAACGGCACTGGAGATGCGGGAGACTTACTCTTGGAATAATGACAAGCACAAGGTGAAACAGCTGGAGCAGCTGAACATATTTTTTGGCCCATAGAAAACAAGTTTTGCGTGCTGTAACTTGGGTTATGGAAGAGACACGATCGCGCAAAGATGCACATGAGTCTGCACGGCATCGCGTTGTCATCGTCCAGCTCCGCACATAGCTCCGCAAACGTGACGTTGAGCATGTCGTTCTGCGGAAAATGTGGTGTGTGTGTTGTGTTGTGGTGTGTTGTGTTGTGTTGTGTTGTGTTGTGGTGTGGTGTGGTGTGGTGTGGTGTGGTGTGGTGTGGTGTGGTGTGGTGTGGTGTGGTGTGGTGTGTTGTGTTGTGTTGTGTTGTGTTGTGTTGTGTTGTGTTGTGGTGTGTTGTGTTGTGTTGTGTTGTGTTGTGGTGTGGTGTGGTGTGGTGTGGTGTGGTGTGGTGTGGTGTGGTGTGGTGTGGTGTGGTGTGGTGTGGTGTGGTGTGGTGTGGTGTGGTGTGGTGTGGTGTGGTGTGGTGTGGTGTGGTGTGTGCGGGGTGGTGTGTGTGTGTGTGTGTGTGTTTGTGTGTGTGTGTGTTACATGGTTGGGGGGTGTGTGACCCCATACCTGTAAGACTACCCATACGAGCCGAAGGCCCAAGGTCAATACTACAACGCCTAAAAGCCACGGAGAAAAGGAAAAACACCGCACATCAGCCCAGATTAGCGTCCAAAGGGGGTAATTGAGTTTCGGTGAGCCCACATACGTTCCAACATCCTCGCCAGACGTGCGGGTTCCGATTGCATGGCCTCCAACATACTCTGTTGATGATCGAATCCCTCTTCAGCACGAATATCATTATAGGCTGGGCATTCCAATAACACGTGTTTTTCATCCTCAATTCGGCTATTAGTACCACAACAGTGGCAAAACCGCTGCCCCCTGGGGACATGGTACTTGCCCCTTCGTGCTCTGTTTGCCTCCAAAGCCCAGCAACATAAACGAAACTGCATTAGCTTACGATGTGCTAAACGAGGAATGAAAACCTTAGCATGTGTTGGCCGCATGACGGCTGCGGCTCCCGAAAAGGGCAGCCCCATCCAGTGCTTATACTTCGCCATTTGCACTCCCGGTTGCTTCCCATCTGATGGGTACTCCTCTGGCAAGACAGTCAGACGCGCGTATGGTCCCAGCCACTCATCAAACGCTCTCTTAGTGCCGTTATTATCGCTCCTTCTGGTAGAGGTCTACTCAACAACCAGTCAACACGCTCCTTTACCCCCACGACTTCTTGCGGTATTCCGCTCCAAATGTTGCACTCCAAGAAGGAAAACAGTCGTAACATTGAGATTCCCCAATCCTCCCATTCCGGGTTGGTCAGGGCATCGGTTATCTCCTGCCGTAAAACGGCATGAGCAATGGATCCCACTTGCTTTTGAAGGCGGTTCCAGAAACGGAGAATCTGCTTCACCATGTAATAATGTAAGGTGTGTGTGTGTGTGTGTTGCATGGTTGGGGGTGCGTGATCCCATACCTGTAGAAATGCGCATAAGAGTCGAAAGCCCAAGGGCAAGACCTTAAGCCACTACAAAGGATGATTGCACCATAGGGCATACCTGAGTTGCGGTGACTCACATACGTTTTAACATCCATGTCAAATGCTATGCCAGGTAGTGTTGGTGGTCGGGCTCGAAGGGGTACCTACCACTTTTTGCAGACTCCCCCTGAGCAATCTCTATCCGAAGCCGTTCAACTTTCCGGGTACTCCTTTGGGGTGGGCTAGTCCTGCAACATATCTTATGCCTCAGCGTCCATCCCTGGCCGCCAGATGCAGAGACTATGTGCACCTTAAGAGGCACGTGCTGCGGACTTGTGGCGGGTCCCGTCAGTTCTGAGCTACCCCACCTGGTTACCTGCTGTGATGAAGGGGGTTCTTAGGCAGGTCTATCGTGGACTCTCCATCCACACGACTCAAATCCTCGTGTGGTTTGCAGGTACTATCTGGCGCTCGGGATGGTGGTGATGATGATGATGCATATTCCAACCTGATTTCCGCAGGATACGTAGTTACCGGGCAGGTCTTGCATTGGTGTTTATTAACTTCTGCTCCTCGGATGCTGAGTGTCTCGTGGTGGTGAATGTATCGCGCAACAGGCAGGGCAAGTGTAACGTGAGCTTTTGGGTGCTTGTCCCTCACAAAGCCACGTTCGTACGCAGCGGTGGACGGATCTTGGGTTTCCAAGAAGTTATCGAAGTACATGTCAGGCGACCGTCTTCTTCTTCTTATGCCATGTGGATGCTGTTGTCTGGCGTGTTAACTCTGCGATGGTAACTATTCTGGGTCCACTGCAACGTAATGCGACTTCACATGACCAGTGGGAGGCGATGCTTAACACTGCACTGGGCCTGCTCCAGTAATGGGGGTACCAGCACTTCTGGGGTCCGGGCAAGCCAGCACCCGAAAATTTAGCTTTAGCAGCCCCAAGCGTGCCAAGGGCCGAGCTTTTAAATGGGATGGTCCATGGACTTTTAACCGCCTCTTAGCGAACCGCCAGCACCATTGTCTGGACACTTTTCGTTGCAAACGCTCGGCATACGAACAACCCCTCGGCCATGAGTCTTGCCTGAACATTACCTCTGTAGGGATGGGGCCATGAAGTTCCCCGAAGGAGTCGACCGTAACCCCATCCATTAATCGAAGCTGATTTCCCATGCAGCCCGTTCCTTATCAGCATAATGTAGGTAATTGACGCAGTATGAAAGTCATAATTGGGAAAGCTTCATGAATCACATTTCACAGGCGTAGCATTCTTAATCGCCTTCGGAATGCCGACAAAGAGGCTAAACGTCCACCTGCGCTAAAGGTCAAGGACATGCAGAGGTTGCCAGACTAAAACCTGTATGGGAGACCCTTTGCGTAATGATGTGATCCTGTAATCTTTGGCGATGACAGAGCCTCCCGTTACTGCCTGAACTGCTGGAACCAAAATAGACCAGTTGCGTACCTATGCTGCTCCCAAAGCTCTATTATGTCGGTTATATAGCTTCCAGGTTAAAAATCCCATAGCATGGTTGGCCGTAAACGTGGAGTCGTGGCGTGTCAGCATAACGGTCTGTACGATAGACGTCTCACTCCTCGCATAAATGTTATCCCTTGCACTACCAAATAGTACCAGTGATTTTTAAGATCCTTAGACATCTTCTTATATTTTGTATTCTCGCTTTGGGATTTCTTCTCCCAGAATGGCCTCCAACGGTTCTTCTCGCTGGGATGGCGTCAAGCGGGTTTACAGCCGTCAGGATGTCGAGCGCCTGCGTGGATCCGTGAAGATTGAGTATACCCTCGCTCGTATGGGTGCAGAGCGGCTCTGGCAGCTGATGCACACAGAGCCATACGTTCCAGCTTTGGGCGCGCTGACCGGTGAGCCCCCGAGAAGCACGACATGCTGCCAGCGGATGCAGGATCATACTTTATCGTTTACTGCAATTGCATGACTCAAATCTTGATGTTTTTCTATCGGATGCTGCGTCGGCAAGCCGTGGCAACCGTCTTTGCCCGAACGGTTTTCGCAGCAGCCACCGTTTTTTCCATCGATTACCCATTTTTATGTTTTGAATTATAAAAACATACAGGTGGTCAAGCTGTGGAAATGGTTTCTGCTGGCTTGAAGGCTATCTACCTCTCGGGATGGCAAGTTGCTGCCGACGCCAACTCCGCCATGCAGGTATGCGACTCTTCAGTCAGCCAATAGATAACGGAAATTTAAATAATTTGCTTGAACTTTGACGAAATCTGCCCGCAGACCTATCCCGACCAAAGCCTTTACCCGGTGGATTCAGTGCCGCGCGTCGTTTCACGCATCAACAATGCCTTCCAGGTAAGCTACTTACAGCCTGCTCATGATGATGTGTTAGATTGCACATTTTCGGCTTGACTAAATGGGGCTTGGCACCCAACCCCGGTCATTTGCCGGTATTGGCAGCGCGCGCGTCCAATTGTCCTGTCGCCAATTACCAACGCTGTTTGCGTGACGGCTCGCAGCGCATGGACCAGATGCAGCACTCCGAGGGGCGGAACGACATCCATTGGTTCGCACCTATCGTGGCCGATGCCGAGGCAGGTTTTGGCGGAAATCTCAACGCTTACGAGGTATGTTAAAGCGCGTTTAGTTGTATACATCCTTCCTCTTACATTCCCAGGCTGGCTTGCTTTTTGGGGGAAATTAGATTTTTTGCGGTTTTGGTGCCGTCGCCCAGGCCACTGCATATACGGATTGCGGCTGCAAGCATTGCGTACTGGCCCCTCTTTCTGGGGGCCCAAGCATTCAAGCAAGCGTATCGCAACTTGCTATACCGAAGTAGAAGAAACGCCATGACGTATTACTTATGTTACGTCTGCCCCCAAACCCTACGCACAGCTAATGAAGGCCTTAATTGAAGCTGGAGCGGCAGCCGTGCACTTTGAGGTAACTGTGGTACATGTGCTCGTGGGAACTGCATACGGGGTTAAAGCGAAGCAGACGTGCATACATGCTAGACACAACCCTTGTGACATGCTGTTGCTGCCTTGCACTGTTGGAATGGCGCTTGCTGTCCGTCGGTGCCGTGAGGCTGCTTATGTTGACATGCTGCTGCTGCCCACAGGATCAGCTGGCTTCCGCCAAGAAGTGCGGCCACCTGGGTGGCAAGGTGCTTGTACCCACACGCGAGTTCATTCAAAAGCTTACGGCGGCACGCCTGGCGGCGGACGTCTTGGATGTGCCGACAGTCATTATTGCTCGTACCGACGCGCTGGGCGCCTACCTTCTCACCAGCGACGCGGACGAACGGGACAAGGCCTTCATGACCGGTGGGCACCGTAAATAGTGACCTGGGGTACGAGACGGCATAGCGGAAGGCTGCATGCGCAACGTCAAATCAATACCTGATTTTGCTAAGGAGAGCCCCCTCTTATGTCTTGGCCATGATAATCCTCTGCACAGGCGAGCGGACTCCGGAGGGTTACTACTCTGTGCGCGGCGGCATTGACGCTGCCATCGCTCGTGGCTTGGCATACGCGCCTTACGCCGACATGGTATGGTTCGAGACGTCGGAGCCCAGCATGGAGGAGGCAAAGAAGTGAGTAAATCGTAGCGGAAGTTCCTGCAAGCGGTGCCACCAATTGCTTGATGGTTGTACACCGCGGCACTAGTTCACTGTTACAGTCGAGACTGTTGGTGCCCCACCTTTTGATCAATGGTATGCATCATGTCGCAGGTTCGCTGAGGCCATTCACGCTCAGTACCCTGGCAAGCTGTTGGCCTACAACTGCTCTCCGTCCTTCAACTGGAAGAAGAAGCTCTCTGATGAGGATATTGCTCGCTTCCAGGCTACCCTTGGCAGCTGGGGTTACAAATTCCAGTTCATCACGCTGGCTGGCTTCCATGCGCTGAACTATTCGATGTTTAGCCTGGCCAAGGAGTACGCCTCGCGAGGTGGGTTTGCATCTGTGCATGTGCTCCGTTGTAACCTCCTTGAAGGGGACAGTACGGCATTAATAGACAGCGTACTTCATTCCATATTCCCTCGAGGAAACTCGCTACCGGTCTGCGCTGTTCCTGTAATATGGAATAGAGGACCAAGCGCACTGCTTTTCCCGCTGACTTTCTAATTGCAACTGGTTTTGCCCTCGCTAGGGATGTCGGCGTATGCGGAGCTTCAACAGGCCGAGTTCGGCGCGGAGAAGCTTGGCTACCGCGCGACAACCCATCAGAAGTTCGTCGGAACGGGCTACTTCGACCTCGTCAGCCAGGTCATCAGCGAGGGCACCTCGTCGGTGTGTGCCCTGAAAGGAAGTACAGAGGAGGAGCAATTTGAGCATTAATAGCGTGCCCGATGTTGGGCAGAGTAATAGTGCCTGCGCATTGTGTTTTCGCTCGTCCCAACGGTCAGACCGCGCGGAGTGGCGAGCTCCGGTCGTAGGTAGAGGTCGTAGGTAGCGCAGGGTGAGATGTGACCGCAGTGGAGACACTTGTTATCTCTTGTTTACGCTGTGGCTTCAGTTACATTTGTTAACTGATGGCCCTATGGTAGGTTGGTTATGGCATGCGTTACGTTTTTCACGTTCGGTGTTTCATGCTCATTTTTTTCGGTGTTTCATGTTCGTTTTGAGGTGTTTGTGCTATGTTTTTTAAATAACCCATGCGTGTGATTGCCCGTCATCAGCGGTCCACGACAGTGTCACAAATGAATGGCCAACGAATTGGGGCTCCAAAGCAAGGTCCCATATCTCCACATATTTTCATTTCTGTAACAGCTGTCATACGATTGCACAAGGTGAATCGCCAAACAGGGTATCCTGGGGGGTAAAGATTCCGAACTAAGTCTGCAAAGCTGCTGCAGCCGGCCGCCTCTATTGTAACGTGTCGGAACTAAGGCCATGCTCCTTTTCGTTGAGGGGGGCTTGGTTAATACGGGTTGCATAGAGTTGCGGTGAGACCATATACGTTCCAGCATCCTTGCCAGGCGTTCAGGTTCCCACTTCATAGCGTCCTTCATATGTTCGAAGCGTGGAAAGCCCATATCAGATCTGATTTCGTCGTACCCATGTAAATGAGCCCCGCCCTTTCCTTGGATACGAGGAACCCGACACCCTGCTTATTGATGCATGCGGGAAGGCTGATGGTTTATGGTTTATTTTTCTGCGGCTCTGTCGAGGGGGTATCGGGGTAGCAGGTGTTTGGCTTTTTCGCCTCCGTTGTGTTAATAATGCTGTGCGGCGGTACTCCGGAGGTCGTCTCCCGAAGAGGCCGTGTCGCTCTGGTTACACGTTGGAAGTTCTTTTTTAGTATACTTGGTGTGTTTGCGGTGACTGCTTTCTGTGATAGACTGTCTTTCTCGCTCCTCGCTGCGTGTGGTGAGATTCCCTTTTTCCAATCTTTGTCGTTGACTGCAGCGGGGATCTAAGCGAAGAATCCGAGGCAGACGAGGGAACCAAAAGAAGCAGGCCGAGTGGCTGCATGTATGACACAAACGAATGCGCGGAGGCAGAGGATACTCATGCAAACATACTTTATGGACACGGACCGCCATCCGACTTCAGAATGTATTCGTTGGGTTCAGCAACTCACCATCAGCATCCAACCGAATTAGCGGAACTACGGCGCCACAACTTAGATCCTGCACAGTTCATAAATTGCTTTAATCACATTCTACATTCTCCATAAGATGGGGGGCCCACCATCCAATGTAACACCCTTCACTCGTCGAGGGGTCAGCAGGCCGATTTGAACCCGGATCCTCCTCAGGCCATAACTTCTGCCAGCCACCTGCCTATATCGTATGGCTGTCAAGCGTGGAGACCGCTTACCCTAGCTGAGGTCTTGGACAGGCTCGGGAGGCGGAGTCGTGCGGGTAACCTTGCGGAGGGGCCATTCGAGGCATGTGTAAAGGACGGAGTGGTGCAGCTTCATGTATCGTTCATGCGACAAATTGTGGGAGCTGTCAGACCAACGTATCGTCTCCTGTTCGCTGAATAGTCGCGGCTAACCCTACACTAGTGTAGGGTTTTAGGGTAGTACTACCACGTTTTCAAACAGACTGTGAGGTTTTGGAGCCGTGTCCGTTTACAGCGTGGGTCTGTGGCACACCAAGTTTTGCGACATGAGATCGTAGAGTCACTCTCCAACCCATAAGAGGCCGGATGGGGGGGACTACTCCGTTTTCTAAGTTTTCTGGGGCATGACGTATGGAAAGAGGGCCCGCAAGGGCTACACGAGGTAGACGCCGATTGGTGAGTGGTTGGAAGCATACGCGTCTAGATGTCCAGCCAGACGTGTACCCGTTAGACGGCAAGCAACCAGGAATTCACGTGGCGAAGTATACGCGTTGGATGGGTCTAGCGGCCGAACAAGCGGGCAGGAAGGAGGTACTCCCGCATATCACAACGTTTATCCGAGCGTTCAGCGAATCGTAAGCTTTATGCAGTTTAGGCTTTGCTGTTGGGCATTGGCGGCTAACAGAGCGCGCAAGGGACGGCGTTATATACCTAGGGGTGAGGAGCGAGTAGGAGGAGCCCCTGCTGCGGCATCGATAGCCATATTAAGGATGAGAAGCACATTTGCTGACAAAATCAGATCTTGTATGGATTTCCCACGCTTCGAGCATATGAAAGACGCTATGAGTTGGGAACCTGAGCGTCTGGCAAGGATGCTGAAACGTACATGGTTCCCTTTGGTCGTTAGTAGCCTCTATTACTTGCGTTGTGTGAAGTGCGAGGTAGAATGGTGCTTATAGGCGATCTGGCAGCCCTTGAGCCCTCGGCTCGTATTGGGCGGTTTGCAGGTACGGGGAACGCACCCAAACGCACTACACAACCATGCAACATACACACACACACACATTCATGTACCATAGCAATCAAAACGTTCTGCTTCCGGTGTATCTTAAATGTCTTAAAATCTTTAATGACATGCAATAATCAATGGAGGTCGGTGAATTTCATGGTTGTAAGTTGCAAGCTGCCAGTGCGGGAGCTCAGCCAAGCGGCGGGAGTGGCCCCAAAGGGACTCCCACATTTCATCACCGCTCCGCACTGGGTAGTCTCAGCGCCACACTGCGCTTGGGCGGGAACGCCGGTATACTCATGCAAGGCCGGGCTAAGCAAGCGCAAAGGGTTCCCGGGCTGACTGGTACAAGTGAGTGCACACAGCGAACCCGGATGCAACAGTTGCACAACACGCAAGCCCAACGCGCTGGTCTTACGCAAGCGTCCCTCAAGCCCTCGCAGCGGTGGGCACTGGCCTCGCATCTTCGTGGTAAGCATGACTGGCACTTCTGATACCCAAGCCTTGCTTACGGAGCATGTTTTCTCAGGCAGCATAAATCATCAGTGCGCCAAGGAAATTACGCTCAGATTTGGCTCGTCTTCTCCTATTGGCCTGGAGGAAAAAAAGCACCTAGCTCTGTGCTTCCGCTACAATGCGAGGACCTTCCCTGGCAGCTTCAGCCTTGCTGGTTGCCTTTCAGTGCCTCCTCTTGAAAACTCGGTATTTTATCATTGCCAGCACTGGAGTGTGGCTCAGGTTTTGGCTCATTACTATTCATAGACAGACCGCCCAAGCTAGAGCTGAAGCCGCCCAGGGAAAGGATCTTGATAAGCAGATTGTACGTAATTTATTTGGCTCGACTCGCTTAGTACGACGGCTCGGATTCGAAGTATTTGAATAAACCGTCAGGAAAACTAGCAGCTGGTTAGTAGACAGGCCTTCGCTCAAATTTGTTAGAGCCAAACGTCATATGCATGCTGAGAAAGTCCTTCCCTTTGTTGCCTTCCGCGCACATATCATTACTCGACCAGCGTCGATACCGGTGAAGGAAGCTACGTTGACAAGCAACAGCTGCGTTTTTAGCTCGTGATGTGCCTTCGGTAAGCTTTCACAGCGAACTCCCCATGGCTGCAGAGGTACGTTTATGTGCACGCTCTTGTCCCGCACTCAGCAAGAGTTACTCAGGGTAACCTTACGGATTTTGAATGGTGCATTGTAGTTTGATAAAGGGGATGCAGAGCTTGCCAGCTCTTCATTTTGGCTGCGGTCACCGCTGATACAGGTACTCTCTCTACATCATCCTCCTTTCGGACGCACTTCCTGCTCACACTTTCTTATCCATAACAGGATAATCCTACGCCGTCAATGACGAGGAGTAGCATTGTTACCAGCAGCAGCTCAAGAATCTTGCGCCCAGGGGATTGGAGGCGCGTTGCAGCAGCTGATACGGATGGCGCGCCAGTCCAAGTCCCGCAGTGTAGCCGCTATAATGACAACACACCGAACATAGATGATGTGCATTCTCCCGCGTCAGTTAGCTTTGAAAACGAGGCAGGCAACCAGGGCAGTTCGCCCTTGGTTCCAAGAGCACTTGCTGTGACATCTTGCCGCAGCGACCGGGGCCCCAATCATGCTGGTGAGCGGGCATGACAGCTTGTATTGGCCTGCCTGTTGGCCAGCCTGCTGGAATGTAAAAATGTTTTCTCTGATGTGTGTCGGCATTCTTGATAAGTCAGTACCCTTTATGTGCATCTTTTCTGTAGGGTACGCGGGAGTTATCCAGGCGTTGGACTCTCCGTCGAGCGCGGAGGAGGCCTCTTTTCGGCTAGGTTCCCCAGTGGCAGAACTCCAAGGGCCTAGCCCGTCAGAGATGTCCCCGGTGCAGATACGTCGTCCACCGCCAGTCGACTCTGAGCTGTCAACGCCGGGTTCGGGCGGTTATGCCAGCCCGAGCGTACTGTTTGCTATCCCGCCCGCTTCACTCATGCGGTCCAGTGTACAGAACCCTCTTTACGTCGACAGGTATGGCCACCTCGCATTTTATTTGGCGATCAACTCATTATACATCCCTTCTATTCTAGTATAGGCATTTTGGCACTATGACGGACAGCGGCACAGCTATTATGACCACTGACATAGCGCCCAGTCACGTCCGTGCCGCCCCTGGATGCACGATTGTACACACCTTATCCAAAATTCCAAAGGCATAATTTTTGTCGTCGGTGCCCATGGCCACCTCTGCATGTAGTGATATGCTAGTACGAAGTCACTTTCCTTGGTTTGTGACTGTAGGCCGCCGTCAACTGAGGGCGACGATAACGTCGCCAGGGTGTTGGCGATGTCACCCCGTGCGGACCAAAGTCATGCGTCCAGGTTGCCAAGGTGCACCTTCGAGTCCGGTTGGAGCAGCTCGTCTATTTCTGCAGAGCGGTCTATTTCGCTACACGCGTCGCAGCATGAGTATGACGATAGGGTGTCATCGCTACCGCATGCAGACCCAACTGCTTCCCCAGCAGTTTCATCAGTACGTCAGCTGATCCCCTTGATGCCCCAAGTGGACGAGACTCCACGCCGAATCATCAAGAACCTTTCCGCTACGGCGCGAGGTTCTGCGCTAGGTGCCGATCTCGCAAAGACTACTTGTACTTTCTCGTCACGAATGCATGGCGCCGAAAAGGGCCTAGGGGGAGCAGGCCTGCAGTTGCCAAGTAACAGTTCCCGACGCCCCTTCAAGACTGACGAAGCCGGCATGGCAACGCCGTGTTCCGCAACGTTTCCCGGTCGTGTGGAGAGGGAGCCTGTTCCTGCAGCGGCTTTCCGTTCTGCGGCACGCAACAGTACGGCTACTGTCGTGCATAATGCATGCGACCCGTCCATCGGCAGAAAGGCGGCTCAACAGGCAGGCAGTACGAAACTTGTCAACATAGCAAACGTTCCAAGCAATATTGTGTCTCTTGACCGGGACGACACGTTTTCGGCAGGCCGAGCTCTGGACCAGACTCCTCGCAAGGGTGTCAGGGTCCCGGCGCAGGATGGCGAGAAGCACTGGCAAAATGCTGATGGTAGGTCGAAAGAGGCAACAAAGGCACAGCAGCGGCACACGGCGGAGCTAGGAATGCAGGGCGGCAAATGCAGTAAGGGAACGCAAATGCTGGCGTCCTGGCTCTTGCTTTCAGTAGTCCTGGCGCTGGCGCTGCTCGGGAACCACTTCACTGCCGAGTGGTGGAAGCCACCAACCAGGTATTGTCTAAGCAAAAGTCAACGTTAAAAGTTTCCGTACTGGCCTTGACGACACTGCTCTAATATTGTTCCCTCAGGGTGTTGGTTGCAGCGCCCTACAACACTGGCCCTGTTTGCTTCCTGGAGCGTTATCCAGGAGCAAACGACTTACCACAGGCAGCACCATCTCCAATCCGCAGGTTGCCCATGTAGGTTATCTTGTTTTGGAAATTGCTCGTAATCTTTTGCGCTTAAAGATTCAATCTGGCTCCAACGTGCAGTGCGAAGTCCGCGAGCTCCCGTGGATCCTCCCAGGCAACCTCGGTACTGGTTCCTTTTTGCTGGAGGCAGCTCCCTAATTGCCATGCACTCGATGGATTCTTACAGTCTTTCCGACGCGCGCCTTCGCTTGCGCTGTCTAGCTCTGGTGAGCATGGGCCAGCCACCCATTTTCATACCAACGTGTCGGGGGTGCCAAGTGAGTTCTTGGCGCCTGCGGAATTGGTTGGCGAAGCTGTTGCCAAGTCCATGTGTCCTTCCCTTGGGTGTACACCTGACGCGGAATCCAGCACATATGGCGGCTTAGGCGCTTCCTCAGGCCCCTCCAGAGGTGAATCGCAACTGGAGGGAGTCCATGAGGTCCATGACCTACAAACAGCTGCTTCCCAAGTTCAAGACTTATTTTCGCCATCTCAGCATGGGGAGCTCCCAGCCATGGTGACATATACTAATTCTTGCGCAGAAGGCAGCTCTGCTGATATCTTGGCCCAGCATGAACTCCAGCCTGACCTGCCCACGAGCTACCTCAGTTCTGCCCCTGAGGTTCGCGTGGGTGATCCCCTCGCACACATCAGTGCTGAAAGCCCAGCGGCAGAAGGGTCCGGACAGGAACAAGCAGCTCTTAAAAAGCCAGCATTTGAGCAGTCTGCAGCTGATCTCTATCCCCTCGCTAGCTCTGCCGCAGGTGTGATCACGTGTGATGAGGACCAATCTGGTTTGACCCTTGCTTCGCCTCCTATCGTTGCCATGGGAAATGGTGAAGCGCTTCAGGCCATTCTAAATGCGTCTGATACTGACGACCTTCGCGTTTCCGACAAACCAGTTTTGCGCACTTTCCTCTCGGCGCGGCTGTACGGCTGGAACCTCCCAGAGTTTCTTCTGGGCGCTGTCACGGCCGGATTTGTTGGAAAGTTGCTTGCCTGGTGTGTCGAACAACTCTTCCCATGCTTCAAGCGCCGGCAGAAGGCATTAAGGCGCGCCCTCGTCCAAGGCAGCACGGTTACATCACCCCAATCGCCCACAGTTGGCCGCATCCTTCGTCCCAAGTGGCCACAAGGTAAGATGACTTTGTAAGAACATTGCGAAAGGAATCAAGGTGCTTGAGCCGTCCTCCCTGAATGTGCAGGTGCCGCCAAAGTGGACGAGCAGGTCGCGCAAGTAAATGTCGCCATGCTGACTACGTACGAAAGCCAAAGTATCGCATCAGGGTCCCTTGTGTGGAACGGCAATAAGCTTGTGTACTTGGAAGGATGAACGAGGGCACCGAATAGCAGGGATTTTCGGTGTGGGCACCTTGTTTACTTGGTGACATCCTTGTGCCTATGCCTGCGTATGCATCTGGACTGTGCATAGCACTAATGCTGCCAGAAATTTATGGATTCTCTCGTGCGCGGAAGGGACGACACGTGGCTACTAAAGACGACCCTGGATGGTCTCAGAGCTGTATTGCATGCGTAGACACTGTGTGTACGCCCCGACAGCCAAGGCCCTTGTGCGTGCTGTAGACGAAGCTGGTGCTGGATGTGACGATAATTACCGGTTGGCATTGCATTTCCACCGTCAGGGACTCTGAGCCTGGGACCAAAGGACTGAGCTGCTGTCTTAGCGTGATGTGACCCGCCACTTCGTTCGGTCCTTTTGCATTCGATAGCCCGTACGTTTCGTTTCCTGAATGGTCGAGGGGTGAGGCTGGGCAGTATCTGTGCTGTTGGGCATAACATCGTCCGTATTGCTATGAACATATGAGAGGTCAGTTCATTCCGAAGCTACTCGGTACTGACCAACCCAGAATCAGAGCAAAAGAAAATTTGAGGGAGGAAGTACCTTTGCATTACCTGTGCTATAAGCCACAGTACTTCACGCTTTTGACCGCGTACGCCGTCGCGCATCCGCCGCATCGCGGCTATTCCTTGCAGGCACGCGCTGTGGATTTTTTTCAGCAGTCGCGGTCGATATGTGCGCTGCCATGGCAAGCTGTGGCATGGACAGCCGCGGTCCTAATAATTTTTCTATGACTCCTTTGATAGGAATTGTGTCGTATGTGAGTTTGCTGTTGTAAACTTCCCCAAATGGCAATACAAATCATTGCGGCTTTATAAAAGGCACGATGTACAAATTACGTATAACAATGTGCGGATTGTGGTTGTTGAGGGCTAAAATCCTTTAGTAAGCGTCGCGATGCATATCTATCGTATGCAGCCACCCGTCGTGAACTAGTTAAAACTCACGCACGCACCTTATGCCATCCAAAATGCGGTAAGCTTAGGCAAAAGACGCAGACCCATTGCCATACCACCGTACTTCGGCGGTTGCCGTAAGGAGATAACCGGGCTAAGTCCGATTCCCAAGACCCCAGAGGTACGCACCGTCCTATTTATCATGCTCAGACCCGGCCCAGCCAACAAGGCACACGGGGTCCTAACATATAGTAATAGGTGTGTTGCACCTCGGTTGCGTTACCCAGGGAAATGTAACGAGCCAGAGGTCCAAGAGCCTTGGTGCCAAAAGTACATAATACAACGCAAAATATCTAATACCCAAACATAATGCGCAAGAGAAGCAAGGACACTACTCAACTAGGACATCCTAAAACTCCATAATTTTGCATTGAAGTCCCTCCTTATTTTTGTATCACCGAACTTTTATTGCTGTTCCAATAGTGTAAAATACAGACGTATTGCTGACTGGTGTGTACACTAGCAAGGAAGGATCCTAGGCCGTTGAGTTGGCCATGCCCAACATTGCAGGTCGTCCCCGCCTTGTATCTATGTCTACACAACTTAGGTATAACCCATGCTCGTACTCAATACTGCTCCATCCCAAAGTCTCTTCGTACATCTGGACTACAGCCAACCTTTCCGGCTTCCGGGATGACACGGGAACCTGTAGCCTCCGGAAAACGTGAGCTCTGCTAGTAATCGAGGCCGTAAGGTACGGCCCCAAATCGTTGCTGTATCCCAGCCATTTGTATGCTGATCATTAGTCGGCCAAGATGGTGTACACGTGAGGGATTGGGGAAATACCACCAGGTCTCATATGGGACTGGCAACACAGGTCAGAATTACAACAGTCCAGCTCACTGGTTGCAAGCGAGACAGCTACCTAGCGTGGACGGCCACAAAGTCCAAGGGTGACGCAACCCATACAAGCGTGGCTAGGAAATTACATAATTGCATGGCAGGACACCATAACCATCGAAAGACGAATTCACGTGCGTCCGGCCATAATACGGTCGGCAATCCGTACCATGCATAGTCCCTGTCGACACTAAAGGCGCCCGTCGTATGTTACCATCTTCAATGACATGTCAGGCGCTCGTCACGGGACCACTCGTCCCATCCGTGCACTTAACTTGCAACCTCCCGCGTTCGGAGAACCACCCTTTCGGCCACAATCTTGGCCACTACCCCTGCCCCACATAACATTGAGCAATGCTGCGATTTGGGATCATAGGAAAAAACTTGATGCAGACGAAGCCTCAAAAATGGTGCAGTTCATTTTGCGCAATGCCGACGCCGCACACATACACTTACGATTACACTGCTTCGTAGCAGTCTGCACAGGTGATGCACAAGCTGCCTTCTGACAGACACCACCCTGCGCTCATTTGGCAAGTAACGCCTCTGGCGTGTTGTTCTGTGCACTTAGTGGCCGTTCACGCCTACTGCCCGTGATAGCCACAGCGCTGCTCCCAACCCCATGCAAAGGGCCCACGGCGCCGCCGCTGGCAGAGCCGCTCACGCCGCCGCTGAGCGCGCCACTCAGCACGCGGTCGATCGAGTGGTTGGTGCTCGACGGGCTGCGGCTGTACACTCGTGGCCAGCTGCGCGGTAAGAGATAAAAGGATGCAGCAGCGAACACAGCAGTAACGACACTCACATATTACTAGCATTCGTTTACCCCATAGCATCATCGTAAGCAGTAGTACTTGCATGATAAACTTACTCATTATGTAGGTCTGCCGCGGAAATCCCCAGGTCCTTTAGGGTCATGCCCTTCACCTCCAGTTTGGACTCAATAAGACGGAGGTTTGACAACACGGCCTCCAAGCGCCGTTGCAGCTTGTTTGTAATGCTGCGAAGAGATGCGAGGTAATCATAGCCTTACACAGAGATTTCACAACAGCAACATGACATCCCAAGATACTCCAGATTAGGAAAATTTTACCCCGCCAGGTTTGCAAGTGGGACCGAGCGATGACCAGGTCATCACCCACCTCTCCTCCTCCATCTCCAGCATGTTCTCCAGATTCACTTTGTCCTGCAATAATCCCAAAATGCGTTCCTCAACCCGGCGATGCATAACGGCCACAACCTGCCTTTTCCACATCGTGTACATCCGTACCTTGTTCAACTTGTCCACCGAGGCCGCCAGGTCCGAAACCTGTGAAAGACATGTAACGCATATGTGGTCCGCGAGATCTGGAAAGGCACATGCATCCTTCAAACCTGGATACTCACCGTCCTCTGGAGCTCTGCCTTCTCCTGCATGAGGCAACCATCAGCAGGACAGAGCACAAAAGTTGCTTATACTCTCAAAGCTGATCAACGACATGCAGCAAGTGCATAGCAAGTTACAACTTACAAGTCCGCACACAAGTGCGGGTGTGTCCGTAAAAGCCGGGGGGGCCATGGACGTGAAAATTTGGAACCATGTCTAGATTTGTGCGTGTCATCCTTGCGCAGCTGCCATGCAAATCTTCTCTGTATTTTTCCAATTTTAACATTTGTGCCAAAGCAAGTGCATAGCCGAAACAATGCACAAGTTACAAAGGGTCAACTATCGACTGCAAGTGTATAACCCGCTCCGCTCCTGTTACATACCTTCTGGAGGGAGAGTTTGTCGCTAGCTAGCTTGTCAACCTGCTTTTGGAGCCGGTTTAGGATGTACTCCTGCTCGCACTCCTGTAGCCGCAAACACATATTAACACAAACTCACGGAAGTCCTTTCCCAAAACGCAAAACAATACCAAAACAGGGAAAGCAATGGACGTGTCCCAACCCGAGGGACCAATCAAATAGCAGGTTTATGCGCAAATCCGTGTCTCAAGCCGTTCGTGACCGACAGCTAACCCTAGGGAACTGAGATTATGGCAAGGCTTCTGCATAACAATTTGCTCCTCCTGTCACGACGCAATTCTTACCAGCTGGTTCTCCAGCTCCACCTTCTCGCACATGAGCTTGTTCTTCTCCTGTAGTGCGTACAATGTTCCTCAAATAATTTCTTAGGCATGGCAGCACCAGAGGCAAAATCTCTGTACATGCACATTATCCACCTAACTGCCCTTCACCACTACAGTGCCGCTTATTTCTACGGGCTCTTCAGATCACTCCTCTGATTCACGCTACATCTACAGTTCCATTGGAAAACTCTTAACATGTCGCTTGCTTACGGAGCTCGCTTTGGTACAGTTATTCGTGTACCACCTTGCTCATTTCCCTCAACTGCGACTTAGACCCGACTCAAATCATTTGAAGACAATATCCACACGACAACGCCAGTGTACGGTGGGGGAAAGAGATGCCTGAAGCACAGAGCATGGTGCTTGCCATGGGATACAAGCGCCCGGCACGCTTGCACGCACAATTGAACCCTTAACCCGTGCCATTTAATGCATTGAACCAGGAGGACAATCCTGCTCCCTGCCAACGCTCCATTCATATTTGCACGTAACGTCATGTCTCGGAGACTGGTGCCGGAACGCACCACAACCCCAACCCGCGAAGTTGAACCCACCACGCTGAGCTGATCAATCGCCTTCCGGAGTTTATTAACAACGTACTCCTGCGGAAACAGGAAGTAAGCATCATGGGCTCTCTTTGCCTACACAATACATTTACACCTTGTCGAACGAGGCGTGTAAGTGCCGAATACCACCTACAAACCACGGGTTACTGACGCAACACACGTACGTATATGAACTGCCTTAAAGACTTCTCTTTGCAATAGTGCAATGTAGCCTATTATCTATACCCCCAATATCGCGGGGTCCCATGGCAGCGGTATATCCCTTTCCGCACCTGCTCCGCTTCGAGCCGATTCTCCAAATCCACCTTCTCCTTCGCTAGCTGCAGATGTGATGGCCCCACGTCAGTTTAATGCCACGACGCCAAGGCAAGAACGAAAATTTACCTTCTCAAGCCGCTTTTGAAGCGTATTCGCGAGAAACTCCTCTTCTTGTGCTACCTGAGAGAGCAGATCTATCTTCAGTAGCAACGAAGAACTGAAGACAAAAACTTCAGATAAACACTTCTTTCGGCACAATCGCACCTCACTGGCCAGCACCGCCTTCTCTTTCTTAAGTTGGTCGAGGCGCTTCATGAGCTTGTTCGTTATGTACTCCTCCTCTTGCTCAATTTGCTTTTGCTGTATGCATTGAAAGACCAGGTCATACTGCGAATATCTAAACGCAGCGGTGCGGCGGAGTCTCGGACAATGGACCCACCACGACCACATTGTGTTCCTTAGCAAGCCTCAGCTCCTCGGCAAGACCATCTGCTCGCCGCCTCTCGTAGTCAGCCTGCAGTGGCGTGAGGCCGCCTCGTCAGTGTGAACGCCCCGGCGGAAACCTGTGCAGATTCGCATAGGCTACTGTTAGACACCTGATCCTTGAGCTTTTTGTGTTTTGCTATCAACTCCTCCTTGGAGAGGCTTGCCAACTCAGTGTCCATTTCTCCGATATCGAAATACTGTTCACGCAAGGATTTTCTGCAGGAATATTACTGTACTCGATCTGTAAGGTACGAACCCTGTTACTGCCAACAATTGCAAAATGGATCCTTAGGGTTCATGTAACAAAGCAAAGGCGTAACCCGGGATGCTCAGTTGGGCCTTGCGTCGTTACATTGCCCCCCCTTTAGCAATGGACGTCCGCGGCCATTATATCGAGCATTGGAGCCATCCCACCTCACGCATTGTGCGCTGGTTTATCCATTACCCATGATATCGCTTTCTGCGATACCTGCTTGTTGTCAGAATCGAACCACCGACCCGAAGATTTCATCGGAAGTCGTGCGGCCCCGTCTCGATACCATTGTAACAACGGAACCTACCCTGGCGGACCGCCTGGAGGAGGCCCGGCGGCTTTGGCCTGGATGTGTGCCTCGATGTCTTCCATTCGTTTCGACATTTTGTCGATTTTGTCCATCAGCTTGTCGAGTTTGTCGTCGCTGGGGGCTCCACCTGTTGGGTGTGCCGCGGGGTCCATATCGTCAGTTCGTGCGATAATACGTGCAACATTTTGTTGCGGGGACCTAAGCACCAATCTACATGGTGGCATTGCGCCATTTGGGCGGTGTGGGTGGGAAAGTGGTGGCAACCCCCCCTCAGGCGGGACGAGGTCAGCCGCAGTGGTGTCGTTACGTTCACGCTCTTCACGCAACTCACCCTGCCGTGTGCCGCGTTGCGGCTGGAGCGCGGCCGTGGGCAGCGTTACCCTGGTCGGCCCCGTTGTGGCAGCCGTTGGCTGCGCAGTGCGTGCGCGCGATGGCCCCGGCCCTGTTGGGTCGTTGTCGGCGTCCTGCGCCGCATTGGCTAGGCGTTCCCTCATTTCGCGGCTTTTCTGCACGTGAGAGAGTTCCTCGTTAGCTTCCATTAGGAAGCCTAGTGCGGAGCGATAGTCTTGCTCTTCGCAGAATTGTCTGACTTTGTCAAACATGCGCGACGGCGGTGTTATGCCCCTACGCTGGGCGCGTCTCACGTACTTTTCGTACATGTCCTGGACCTTTTGTACCAGTTTTTGCGCTTTTGACGGGCTCACCTGGCGCAGCTGGTAGCGCTCATGGTCGGCCTCCGCCGACTGGGTGCGTTGAGGGTTCCTGGGACTGGCCATGAGGGCTAAATAGAAAATGTTTGAAGAAACTGAGATGTAGGTGCGGAAGCGTTGGAGTACTCGACTCCGAGGTCTTTTGACCGGTTGGTCTAAGATACCAAAGTTGTAACAAAGCTTGCAGTTGGCAAGCAGTTGCGAAAAAGGAAATTATCCAACGATAAAGGTGGTATTGATAAATACCGTTTGGTATTGGAAGATTATGAATAGTTCTTGGATGTACCGTTGGTACGATACCGTTGGCCCGGTGAGCCAAGGGCCGCCTTAGCGGCGTTACAGTTCATGTGAAAGCTTCTTATTCCGCCGTACGTATCGCCTGAAACATAACGAAGGCCCCAAGCCTATGTCAATGCAAAGTTTTCATAGAAGTTTCCATAGAAGTTTTCATAATAAAGCTCGTATATATCTATGTCGAGTAGAGTAATTTTGGAGAATCCGTTTGGTTAGAGGGCTAGCTTGCGCTGCCTGCCGTGTATACTGGTGATCCCTAAGTGCTTTGACAATCCTCATAACAGCATGCCTCCGTCTGTCGAGAAGGTGCGGTCCGCTGCGGATGCGTTGCCTGGGGTTTGGGGCTTGTCACCGCATGACCTACGCGTGCCTGTGAACCATGTGTCTGCAAATCACAGACGCTTGCAAGGATACGAGAGTCTGTTGAATCGGGTGCCTACTATGAGGCGCAGCAAATGTATAAGACGTCATACCACCGCAGCAAGGCCCGGCAACAATTCGCAGACGCTGTCGCCATCCTACAGGTGTAGTGACCTTAGGGACACGCATATCTCACGCAGCCTGCCCCCCAGCAGTGTGCCTGCATCTGGGCAGCCGACATCCCAGCTGCTTTTTCCCCAGGCAATTATCAACTCTTTCGAACTCCCGCGGTCTGTGCGACAAGATTCAGACGCGATGTTTTTCTTAAGGTTGCCGCTACGGCTATTGTATTATAGTCCTGGCACAGATGGAGGAGTGGTATCAGCTCCCAGTTACCAGACCAAACGTTTTCCATTCATGCATGTTGCTATGGTGGACCGCGAGCCCCTTATCAACTGCTAGGCATCTTAGATTGCCAGGCGATTCCCATGCGGCTTGGCCCCACAGACCTTTAGTTACCGAAGTCTACTGCCTCCGTTGCCTCAGGAGGGTGCAGTCACACAGCTAGCCCATGGCCAACCAACTTGTGGGGTGGAGCTGGGCATGCTCCTCATTGAGGTAGGGCCGCATGCATCGCTGCGGCATGCGATGTGGCCAGAACACCAGAAAGCTGAGCACTTATTTTTTAGCCAGCTACCAGCGGCAAGGCTAGGGAGTGTGGAACATGGATGGGACATGGCTTGCGCCGCATGACTTCACATGGTGTAGTGCTGTTAAGCCCGTGCATGGTGACACATGTTGATAACAGGATCCAGGGCTGGGAACTCTATTGTCTGAAGAGAAGAAATGTGAACTCCAGCCCAAAAAATGGCACCTCCTAAGGGGCTTAACCCAGTGACACGGCTGATGGCCCCCTTGCGTCTCACCATGTGTGCTGCCTGCAATTTGCCACCTGCAAGATGGGGCATTTGGCGTTTGCGATGTTAAGTGTGTGCCGTAATGGCGTCCGCGCCCTTCCAAGCCGTCGGCTTGCTTGTGCTAATGTTTTTTGTGCATGCCGCGGCAGCCATGGAGTTGGGACCGTCACCTGCTTAACGCCGTGTGCACTGGCCTGCAGGCTTATGTGGCAGCGTCTACACCTGCTGATGCGGATACGGTATCACGTGTGTTGGCAATCATCCGGGCTTTCCCGCTAACTGCCCGCACATCGGCTGACGCAAATCAGGGTCAAGCCACATCGTCGTCATCCTCGTCACAGGCCGTTGCTTCCCCAGTCGTGGACGAGTACGCAAGGCTTGTCGCAGCTGCGGTCAAATGGGCCAACAAGTACGGGCTGATGGGCGGTGACCCGGCAGCGGTCGGCCTAAATTGTGAACATGCTTCACTGCTATCTAGCACTCGCTTCACCTTTACCTGTGTGATCGGATTAAGGAAGGATCTGGGTTGTAGGCTTGCGGTTGCTTTGGATGATGCGTTTCCTTTACAAAGCAAGTGCAGTGCATCTTTAAGTCCCCAGAGCCATGGGCGTCGACACGTCAGGGCAAATAATGTGCAAAGGTTGCCCCCTTTATAGCGAGGGGTTGCCACTTGGAACTGCCTTAGGGGGGCTAGGGGAAGCTGACGACCCATTGCCGCCCTGCTGAGGATTTGTTTGGACGATCGCGCGCGTCCTCAGGAATGGCGCCGTGGTTTCGGCGCGCCGTATTCACTCCGCCTTCGCATCCTATCTGTGGAGGTCTTTTGGTACAGATGGGATTGGCCGTGCACTGCCGCACTTCATACGAGGAGAAGACGCAGAGGAATTCGCCGAGGGTGAGGCGGCATTGTGGGCCGTGCGCTTGCTGCGCTCATGAGACGTGTGCACGCTGGGCAGAGCTCAAGCACCATAGCTATCATTTCCTAGTCGAATGTGTCTGAAAGCAGTGCCCGCTGTGGGGCATCTACGTCCTGGTGCGGCTAGGGGCTGCACGGTCGCAAATCCTCGGGTTCATACCATGCGCATGTATATGCTTTTTAGCACCTTCCAGCACAATTACACACACGCAAACACATACATACACACGCATACGCACACAGCCGCATATACTTTTTAGCCATTTCAACTGCTCCAAGGGACGCCTTAGCCTTGGGTCAAACCTACGTCCAAACTGCTTTCATCCTATCTATCGTACGAAGTGTTCCCGTTTGCTGAGCCAAGTTTTCCAGTGCCCGAGGTACGCACCATTGGCCTGCGGGTTGTGCGGTGTCCTTTTTTGTCCCATGGGACTGCACCAATCATATTAATCATGTCATAAACAGCATGGTCTCTCCACGTCGTTTGTTGGCATCGCAGCCCTGTATTCGTGCGCCCGGCAAGGTCCTTCTGGCGAGGCGGATCTCTGGCTTCTGCGTGCCGTGCTGCAAGTGCTAGCGGCAGCCTCTGGCAGCAGCTCCACGGCTCAGATGTCCTACGCGAGGGCCCTGTACGACGCCTTTATTGCTAAAGACAGTCCATTGGACACCCCCACGGGTCACTTCACGGAGCTCGTGCTACTGGTACGAGGCCCCATGTGGTGCAGGCCAGCTCTCTTCGGCCTGGCATCACACATATCCGTGCGTCCCCTAGCAGTGCATCACAGACTTCTGGCCCTGCTAGCTTGACCCCGACTATGGCGGATGGACTTGGTCGACCATCAAATATTGTAGCGCGATACAGGGCCTGTAATGTAATGTAACTATAATGCAAAAAACATGCATTTTACGGGATGGAGCTGGGAGGCGCCGGGCACATGCTGAGGTTGCTATTGAAGGGGTCGCCATCTTAGTCCTGGGCATTAACGGCTGTCGTTATCGGGTGTGGCGCCGCCTCGCAGGCTGTGGAGCATACGCCTATCTCCCCTCGCGCTCACGACATGTTCGCCCTGGTGCGGGAGCGCTACAGCGACGGAGTGCTGCGGCGGGATGAATCCCTGGGGGCCCTGATGGAGCGCGTGGAGGGGTTGTTCTTCAACATGCGCCGCGGAGGGAGCGCTCTGGGAGGCCTGCTGGGTGACTTGTTCAGGACCCTAACGGAGGTGCAATGACTCTGCAGAGATTGGGCCCAGGAGGACCTTAGGATCGGAGTGTTCGCGGCTTAACGTGGCCTGAAGGACAGTGTAAATCGTTTGGTTTCCCTGCCCGAGGCTGTGTGTGTGTGAATGTGTGCGTGCGTCTGTGTGTTTCTGCATGACAAAAAAAGAAAGAGAGTGAGTGTGTGGTTTGTAAGCTTGTGTGTGTTTGTGTGTGTGTATGTGTTTGTGAGTATGTGTGTGTTTGTGTTATGCATATCGACACGTTTTTTCGTGGTGCTGATGCTGTGCTATCCGAAACGGGACACATAAGCCCGAGGCGAGCGCCACAATAAGCCTTCTTGGTGCATCGGGGTACCTTCCAGTGGCAACGTAGTTCCTGGCTGTGAGGAAGGTAGCGAGCCTGGTTCGCGGAGGCCGAGGCCGCTGTACGCTTGATGTTCCTTTAGCTCGTGTCTCGCGCGTGTTCTCCATGTGTGCCTGTTTGCGTGGCCGCCTTTGCAGTACGTACCCACCAAAATGGCTGTATGTGCTCCAGACCCAAGAAGCGGTGAAACAAGCACTGGAACCGAGACCTTCCTTATGTCATGAACACCGAAATGTTACAGGAGCTTGCTTGGCGCAACGCATCCAGCATGTGCATGCGCTTTGTATGAAGCTCTTGATATCTCACGTCTCGCCGCCCAATACCCCACCCAAAAGTAAGAGCTCCACCTCAACACCCGTGCTGTGGGAAACCCCTACTAGGAAACACCCACATCAAAACTTCAGGCCCGTAACAGGACCGCTTCCGCCGCTGCTCACCACTCACCACGCGGGAACTCATCGCAGGAACACGACATCAAAAACAGAGGTGGCCACAGTGCGACAACGAGGTTCGATGGAAATAACTGACAAGCACCCACGCATCACTCAACAGTTTTGGCAAGCTGCGCATCCATGCGTATTTACCCAACAGCGACGGATAGGCAACTACTGCCTGCAATTGCTATGCATGTGACGTCTCGTATACCGGTATTGGCAGTTTATTGGTTATGCTGTGTCTACGTTCACATAGCTAAACAACGTAACGTAGCTGAAGGCAGCAGCGGCCGGCAGATGCGGACAACCGCCTCGACTAGCAAACATAGCAGCGATACATTACGCGCTGGGCGTGAACTTGGTGGCGAAGGCGAAGGCGTTGTTGACGGCCGGGTTGGCCAGATGGTCGTTCAGGTTCTCAATGGGCCCCTTGCCGGTCACAATGGCCTGCACGAAGAAGCCGAACATGGAGAACATGGCCAGGCGGCCGTTCTTGATCTCCTTGACCTTGAGCTCGGCGAAGGTGTCCGGGTCGTCAGCCAGGCCCAGGGGGTCGAACGACTCGCCGGGGTACAGCGGGTCCAGGCCCTCGCCGGCCGGGCCGCCGTTCACACGGTAGCCCTCCACCAGGCCCATCAGGATCACCTGCGCGGCACGTGAGCAGCGAGAGCGGGGGAGAAGACAGCAGTCAATACGGATATGCAACACGCCATCTAACGCGTCGTCTGCTCGCTTGGGGTTACGTTGCAATAAAACCAAGCTGGATAGGAAACGAGACACCCAGATTCCTGGATGTGCGTGCGATAACGCACAATGCTCACATGTCACAAGGCTGCGACTAGGAATCCAAAGCC
>NW_003307646.1:247044-249866 GCF_000143455.1 Volvox carteri f. nagariensis
CGCGGTTCGGGCCATACCACTCGATGCCAGAGCTCTTGGGGGCAGCCGGCTGTAAAGATGTTGCGAACGGAACAAACGTCTCTGGTTAGCCAAAGGACACTGCAAATACGTATGTGCGTCTATGTAAGGTACGCTGATAAAATAAATGGTGTCGAAATAAAACGGACCTTAGCAGCGGCCTTCTTGCCGGTCGCCTTGCATGCGACCTGCAGAGCCTTGCGCGAGGTGGCGAGAGCGAAAGCCATTTTAGATGTTCGTAAGGTGATCAGACTCTGCTGCACAAAGGAGAGAACTGATACCGGAAACACAGGCAACCAGCGCTTTTGTTTTGCAAGCAAATCTTGATGCCGTACGCACGCCGTATCCCTGTCCTGTCCGTGGGACAGGGCGCTTACCTAACAGAGATCGCAGGATACAGACATGGCACACCTGCAACACATGCGCTTAACAGCTATCTGCACCTGCACAGATTGGCATGAACGATTTGCTACACCTGCTTGCAAGTTTCATACAAGTTTCTGATGCAAGGATAACTCAGTGGCGACTGTATAAATGCTGTGACGTGCACGCTGAACATGGATTTTGATACGCACTGCAAAGCATTCTTTAGGCGCCAAAAGTGGTCTCTCCATGTTTGACCCTAGCTGTTCGGCCTTTACTCATTACCAGTACCGTAGGACGGGAGGACAGTAGCTGTTGTCCTTGCTAGGAAGCAAGCTGATATAATGGGTCACGCTGCTTAGGACGGCAAAGGGCATTCCATCCCGGACAGGGCCGGTGAACACAAGGTCCAAGCTCTGCTGGACCGCAAAAGGGCGACAGCGCCGAACCGGAGGCCGTTTAGGACCGAAGGAAGGCAACAAGCACGTCCGTAGCAACCTGTCGTAGCAACACATCCGATCAAGGGAGGACGGGCGGCCTCAACCAAACGCATGAGCTCTTCGCAACTTACAATCGGCCACGGGCTTCCAAACGTCGGAGCCTAAGGCTGGCACCTGGGAAAAGCTCCTACTTTGCCCATGGCTTGCCTTTGACCTCTGAAGTACTGAACGGAACGCCAGCACGCCCTCTGTTTGTTACCTCTTTTGCCAGGGGTTTCACAACGCACGCTACATGTTCAGCACTCCACGCATGCTTAGCTTCAGGCTATCCATTAAACCGTGGTGAAAGGAACAAAGACGAACCTCTTGTGACCAGCAGTTTTATGCATAAAATCGCGGGGCAGTATCAGATAGACAAGGGACAGCGGGTAGCCTATTTGTGTGTGTCGTCCTGCCTTTCTGGGGGAGTACTGGAACCATGGCACTGGCATACGGTGTTCGGTTCTTAAGCTACGGGAGCAGGTGGTCAAACCATTGGCGATGCTGCATGCTCTGGCCTTGCGGATGCGAAACTGATCGAAAGGGGCCTGCCAGCCAGGGTGATACTGAAAGCAGTAGCCAGCATGCAGCGGCGTCCATCTGGTTGCCGAGCTTTTAAGACTCCATATCATTGCACGTCCCATGGTTCTACACCGGACTGTAATCCAGGTAACGGCATCACTCATTACAAGGCTCCAGTCCGACTTCGTGCCTTTTTCCTTCGACTTAAGTGTGGCGTGTGCGTGTGTATGTGAGTGTGTATATGTGCGTGTGTGTGTATGCGTGTGTGTGTGTGCGTGTGTGTGTGTGTGTGCGTGTGCGTGTGCGTGTGTGTGTGTGTGTGCGTGTGTGTGTGTGTGTGTGTGCATGTGTGTGCGCGTGTGTGCATGTGTGTGCGCGTGTGTGCATGTGTGTGGGTGTGGGTGTGCGTCTGTGTGTTTCTGCATGACAAGAAAAAGAAAGAGAGTGAGTGTGTGGTTTGTGTTTGTGAGTTTGTGTGTGTTTGTGTTTGTAAGTATGTGTGTGTTGGGGTGTGTGTGTGTGATTTTTTGTTATGCATATCGACAGGTTTTTCGTGGTGCTGATGCTGTGCTATCCGAAACGGGACACATAAGCCCGAGGCGAGCGCCACAATAAGCCTTCTTGGTGCAACGGGGTACCTTCCAGTGGCAACGTAGTTCCTGGCTGTGAGGAAGGTAGCGAGCCTGGTTCGCGGAGGCCGAGGCCGCTGTACGCAAGAGGGATTGGCGATGACCTATGCCGCGCCAGTGATGATGTCGGCGGGGAGTGACCTACCAACGTGGTTTGCTGAAGTTTAACTCTTGCACTGTACGACAACCGAGGCCATCAACCCGCGATTAAGCGCCTAGCTCACTTCGCTAACACAGGATAGCCACGATAACCCTTGGCTTCGTTGCGTAATAGAGCGTGGCCATATGCACCTCGAATCATCCCTCTGAATGACATGTTCCTTTAGCTCGTGTCTCGCGCGTGTTCTCCATGTGTGCCTGTTTGCGTGGCCGCCTTTGCAGTACGCGCCCACCAAAATGGCTGTATGTGCTCCCGCCCCAAGAAGCGGTGAAACAAGCACTGGAACCGAGACCTTCCTTATGTCATGAACACCGAAATGTTACAGGAGCTTGCTTGGCGCAACGCACCCAGCACGTGCATGCGCTTTGTATGAAGCTCTTGATATCTCACGTCTCACCGCCCAATACCCCACCCAAAAGTAAGAGCTCCACCTCAACACCCGTGCTGTGGGAAACCCCTACTAGGAAACACCCACATCAAAACTTCAGGCCCGTAACAGGACCGCTTCCGCCGCTGCTCACCACTCACCACGCGGGAACTCATCGCAGGAACACGACATCAAAAACAGAGGTGGCCACAGTGCGACAACGAGGTTCGATGGAATAACTGACAAGCACCCACGCATCACTCAACAGTTTTGGCAAGCTGCGC
>NW_003307646.1:249957-252329 GCF_000143455.1 Volvox carteri f. nagariensis
TTCATACAGTTTCTGATGCAAGGATAACTCAGTGGCGACTGTATAAATGCTGTGACGTGCACGCTGAACATGGATTTTGATACGCACTGCAAAGCATTCTTTAGGCGCCAAAAGTGGTCTCTCCATGTTTGACCCTAGCTGTTCGGCCTTTACTCATTACCAGTACCGTAGGACGGGAGGACAGTAGCTGTTGTCCTTGCTAGGAAGCAAGCTGATATAATGGGTCACGCTGCTTAGGACGGCAAAGGGCATTCCATCCCGGACAGGGCCGGTGAACACAAGGTCCAAGCTCTGCTGGACCGCAAAAGGGCGACAGCGCCGAACCGGAGGCCGTTTAGGACCGAAGGAAGGCAACAAGCACGTCCGTAGCAACCTGTCGTAGCAACACATCCGATCAAGGGAGGACGGGCGGCCTCAACCAAACGCATGAGCTCTTCGCAACTTACAATCGGCCACGGGCTTCCAAACGTCGGAGCCTAAGGCTGGCACCTGGGAAAAGCTCCTACTTTGCCCATGGCTTGCCTTTGACCTCTGAAGTACTGAACAGAACGCCAGCACGCCCTCTGTTTGTTACCTCTTTTGCCAGGGGTTTCACCACGCACGCTACATGTTCAGCACTCCACGCATGCTTAGCTTCATGCTATCAATTAAACCGTGGTGAAAGGAACAAAGACGAACTTCTTGTGACCAGCAGTTTTATGCATAAAATCGCGGGGCAGTATCAGATAGACAAGGGACAGCGGGTAGCCTATTTGTGTGTGTCGTCCTGCCTCTCTGGGGGAGTACTGGAACCATGGCACTGGCATACGGTATTCGGTTCTTAAGCTACGGGAGCAGGTGGTCAAACCATTGGCGATGCTGCATGCTCTGGCCTTGCGGATGCGAAACTGATCGAAAGGGGCCTGCCAGCCAGGGTGATACTGAAAGCAGTAGCCAGCATGCAGCGGCGTCCATCTGGTTGACGAGCTTTTAAGACTCCATATCATTGCACGTCCCATGGTTCTACACCGGACTGTAATCCAGGTAACGGCATCACTCATTACAAGGCTCCAGTCCGACTTCGTGCCTTTTTCCTTCGACTTAAGTGTGGCGTGTGTGTGTGCCTGTGTGTGTGCCTGTGTGTGTGTGCCTGTGTGTGTGTGTGTGTGTGTGTTCTGCATGACAAGAAAAAGAAAAAGAGTGAGTGTGTGGCTTGTGTTTGTGAGTTTGTGTGAGCTTGTGTGTGTTTGTATGTGTTTGTGTTTGTGAGGATGTGTGTGTTTGTGATTTTGTGTTATGCATATCGACAGGTTTTTCGTGGTGCTGATGCTGTGCTATCCGAAACGGAACACATAAGCCCGAGGCGAGCGCCACAATAAGCCTTCTTGGTGCATCGGTGCATAAGCCACAATAAGCCTTCTTGGTGCATCGGGGTACCTTCCAGTGGCAACGTAGTTCCTGGCTGTGAGGAAGGTAGCGAGCCTGGTTCGCGGAGGCCGAGGCCGCTGTACGCTTGATGTTCCTTTAGCTCGTGTCTCGCGCGTGTTCTCCATGTGTGCCTGTTTGCGTGGCCGCCTTTGCAGTACGTACCCACCAAAATGGCTGTATGTGCTCCAGACCCAAGAAGCGGTGAAACAAGCACTGGAACCGAGACCTTCCTTATGTCATGAACACCGAAATGTTACAGGAGCTTGCTTGGCGCAACGCATCCAGCATGTGCATGCGCTTTGTATGAAGCTCTTGATATCTCACGTCTCGCCGCCCAATACCCCACCCAAAAGTAAGAGCTCCACCTCAACACCCGTGCTGTGGGAAACCCCTACTAGGAAACACCCACATCAAAACTTCAGGCCCGTAACAGGACCGCTTCCGCCGCTGCTCACCACTCACCACGCGGGAACTCATCGCAGGAACACGACATCAAAAACAGAGGTGGCCACAGTGCGACAACGAGGTTCGATGGACATAACTGACAAGCACCCACGCATCACTCAACAGTTTTGGCAAGCTGCGCATCCAAGCGTATTTACCCAACAGCGACGGATAGGCAACTACTGCCTGCAATTGCTATGCATGTGACGTCTCGTATACCGGTATTGGCAGTTTATTGGTTATGCTGTGTCTACGTTCACATAGCTAAACAACGTAACGTAGCTGAAGGCAGCAGCGGCCGGCAGATGCGGACAACCGCTTCGACTAGCAAACGTAGCAGCGATACATTACGCGCTGGGCGTGAACTTGGTGGCGAAGGCGAAGGCGTTGTTGACGGCCGGGTTGGCCAGATGGTCGTTCAGGTTCTCAATGGGCCCCTTGCCGGTCACAATGGCCTGCACGAAGAAGCCGAACATGGAGAACATGGCCAGGCGGCCGTTCTTGATCTCCTTGACCTGAGC
>NW_003307646.1:252379-253527 GCF_000143455.1 Volvox carteri f. nagariensis
AAAGCATTTAGATGTTCGTAAGGTGATCAGACTCTGCTGCACAAAGGAGAGAACTGATACCGGAAACACAGGCAACCAGCGCTTTTGTTTTGCAAGCAAATCTTGATGCCGTACGCACGCCGTATCCCTGTCCTGTCCGTGGGACAGGGCGCTTACCTAACAGAGATCGCAGGATACAGACATGGCACACCTGCAACACATGCGCTTAACAGCTATCTGCACCTGCACAGATTGGCATGAACGATTTGCTACACCTGCTTGCAAGTTTCATACAAGTTTCTGATGCAAGGATAACTCAGTGGCGACTGTATAAATGCTGTGACGTGCACGCTGAACATGGATTTCGATACGCACTGCAAAGCATTCTTTAGGCGCCAAAAGTGGTCTCTCCATGTTTGACCCTAGCTGTTCGGCCTTTACTCATTACCAGTACCGTAGGACGGGAGGACAGTAGCTGTTGTCCTTGCTAGGAAGCAAGCTGATATAATGGGTCACGCTGCTTAGGACGGCAAAGGGCATTCCATCCCGGACAGGGCCGGTGAACACAAGGTCCAAGCTCTGCTGGACCGCAAAAGGGCGACAGCGCCGAACCGGAGGCCGTTTAGGACCGAAGGAAGGCAACAAGCACGTCCGTAGCAACCTGTCGTAGCAACACATCCGATCAAGGGAGGACGGGCGGCCTCAACCAAACGCATGAGCTCTTCGCAACTTACAATCGGCCACGGGCTTCCAAACGTCGGAGCCTAAGGCTGGCACCTGGGAAAAGCTCCTACTTTGCCCATGGCTTGCCTTTGACCTCTGAAGTACTGAACGGAACGCCAGCACGCCCTCTGTCTGTTACCTCTTTTGCCAGGGGTTTCACAACGCACGCTACATGTTCAGCACTCCACGCATGCTTAGCTTCAGGCTATCCATTAAACCGTGGTGAAAGGAACAAAGACGAACTTCTTGTGACCAGCAGTTTTATGCATAAAATCGCGGGGCAGTATCAGATAGACAAGGGACAGCGGGTAGCCTATTTGTGTGTGTCGTCCTGCCTCTCTGGNGGAGTACTGGAACCATGGCACTGGCATACGGTATTCGGTTCTTAAGTTACGGGAGCAGGTGGTCAAACCATTGGCGATGCTGCATGCTCTGGCCTTGCGGAT
>NW_003307646.1:253594-256480 GCF_000143455.1 Volvox carteri f. nagariensis
AAGGACACTGCAAATACGTATGTGCGTCTATGTAAAGTACGCTGATAAAATAAATGGTGTCGAAATAAAACGGACCTTAGCAGCGGCCTTCTTGCCGGTCGCCTTGCATGCGACCTGCAGAGCCTTGCGCGAGGTGGCGAGAGCGAAAGCCATTTTAGATGTTCGTAAGGTGATCAGACTCTGCTGCACAAAGGAGAGAACTGATACCGGAAACACAGGCAACCAGCGCTTTTGTTTTGCAAGCAAATCTTGATGCCGTACGCACGCCGTATCCCTGTCCTGTCCGTGGGACAGGGCGCTTACCTAACAGAGATCGCAGGATACAGACATGGCACACCTGCAACACATGCGCTTAACAGCTATCTGCACCTGCACAGATTGGCATGAACGATTTGCTACACCTGCTTGCAAGTTTCATACAAGTTTCTGATGCAAGGATAACTCAGTGGCGACTGTATAAATGCTGTGACGTGCACGCTGAACATGGATTTTGATACGCACTGCAAAGCATTCTTTAGGCGCCAAAAGTGGTCTCTCCATGTTTGACCCTAGCTGTTCGGCCTTTACTCATTACCAGTACCGTAGGACGGGAGGACAGTAGCTGTTGTCCTTGCTAGGTAGCAAGCTGATATAATGGGTCACGCTGCTTAGGACGGCAAAGGGCATTCCATCCCGGACAGGGCCGGTGAACACAAGGTCCAAGCTCTGCTGGACCGCAAAAGGGCGACAGCGCCGAACCGGAGGCCGTTTAGGACCGAAGGAAGGCAACAAGCACGTCCGTAGCAACCTGTCGTAGCAACACATCCGATCAAGGGAGGACGGGCGGCCTCAACCAAACGCATGAGCTCTTCGCAACTTACAATCGGCCACGGGCTTCCAAACGTCGGAGCCTAAGGCTGGCACCTGGGAAAAGCTCCTACTTTGCCCATGGCTTGCCTTTGACCTCTGAAGTACTGAACGGAACGCCAGCACGCCCTCTGTTTGTTACCTCTTTTGCCAGGGGTTTCACAACGCACGCTACATGTTCAGCACTCCACGCATGCTTAGCTTCATGCTATCAATTAAACCGTGGTGAAAGGAACAAAGACGAACTTCTTGTGACCAGCAGTTTTATGCATAAAATCGCGGGGCAGTATCAGATAGACAAGGGACAGCGGGTAGCCTATTTGTGTGTGTCGTCCTGCCTCTCTGGGGGAGTACTGGAACCATGGCACTGGCATACGGTATTCGGTTCTTAAGTTACGGGAGCAGGTGGTCAAACCATTGGCGATGCTGCATGCTCTGGCCTTGCGGATGCGAAACTGATCGAAAGGGGCCTGCCAGCCAGGGTGATACTGAAAGCAGTAGCCAGCATGCAGCGGCGTCCATCTGGTTGCCGAGCTTTTAAGACTCCATATCATTGCACGTCCCATGGTTCTACACCGGACTGTAATCCAGGTAACGGCATCACTCATTACAAGGCTCCAGTCCGACTTCGTGCCTTTTTCCTTCGACTTAAGTGTGGCGTGTGTGTGTGCCTGTGTGTGTGCCTGTGTGTGTGTGCCTGTGTGTGTGTGTGTGTGTGTGTGAGTGATTGTGTGTGCGTGTGCGTGTGTGTTCTGCACGACAAGAAAAAGAAAAAGAGTGAGTGTGTGGCTTGTGTTTGTGAGTTTGTGTGAGCTTGTGTGTGTTTGTATGTGTTTGTGTTTGTGAGGATGTGTGTGTTTGTGATTTTGTGTTATGCATATCGGCAGGTTTTTCGTGGTGCTGATGCTGTGCTATCCGAAACGGGACACATAAGCCCGAGGCGAGCGCCACAATAAGCCTTCTTGGTGCATCGGGGTACCTTCCAGTGGCAACGTAGTTCCTGGCTGTGAGGAAGGTAGCGAGCCTGGTTCGCGGAGGCCGAGGCCGCTGTACGCTTGATGTTCCTTTAGCTCGTGTCTCGCGCGTGTTCTCCATGTGTGCCTGTTTGCGTGGCCGCCTTTGCAGTACGTACCCACCAAAATGGCTGTATGTGCTCCAGACCCAAGAAGCGGTACAAGCACTGGAACCGAGACCTTCCTTATGTCATGAACACCCCAAATGTTACAGGAGCTTGCTTGGCGCAACGCATCCAGCATGTGCATGCGCTTTGTATGAAGCTCTTGATATCTCACGTCTCGCCGCCCAATACCCCACCCAAAAGTAAGAGCTCCACCTCAACACCCGTGCTGTGGGAAACCCCTACTGGGAAACACCCACATCAAAACTTCAGGCCCGTAACAGGACCGCTTCCGCCGCTGCTCACCACTCACCACGCGGGAACTCATCGCAGGAACACGACATCAAAAACAGAGGTGGCCACAGTGCGACAACGAGGTTCGATGGACATAACTGACAAGCACCCACGCATCACTCAACAGTTTTGGCAAGCTGCGCATCCAAGCGTATTTACCCAACAGCGACGGATAGGCAACTACTGCCTGCAATTGCTATGCATGTGACGTCTCGTATACCGGTATTGGCAGTTTATTGGTTATGCTGTGTCTACGTTCACATAGCTAAACAACGTAACGTAGCTGAAGGCAGCAGCGGCCGGCAGATGCGGACAACCGCTTCGACTAGCAAACGTAGCAGCGATACATTACGCGCTGGGCGTGAACTTGGTGGCGAAGGCGAAGGCGTTGTTGACGGCCGGGTTGGCCAGATGGTCGTTCAGGTTCTCAATGGGCCCCTTGCCGGTCACAATGGCCTGCACGAAGAAGCCGAACATGGAGAACATGGCCAGGCGGCCGTTCTTGATCTCCTTGACCTTGAGCTCGGCGAAGGTGTCCGGGTCGTCAGCCAGGCCCAGGGGGTCGAACGACTCGCCGGGGTACAGCGGGTCCAGGCCCTCGCCGGCCGGGCCGCCGTTCACACGGTAGC
>NW_003307646.1:260528-262084 GCF_000143455.1 Volvox carteri f. nagariensis
TGCCAGAGCTCTTGGGGCAGCCGGCTGTAAAGATGTTGCGAACGGAACAAACGTCTCTGGTTAGCCAAAGGACACTGCAAATACGTATGTGCGTCTATGTAAGGTACGCTGATAAAATAAATGGTGTCGAAATAAAACGGACCTTAGCAGCGGCCTTCTTGCCGGTCGCCTTGCATGCGACCTGCAGAGCCTTGCGCGAGGTGGCGAGAGCGAAAGCCATTTTAGATGTTCGTAAGGTGATCAGACTCTGCTGCACAAAGGAGAGAACTGATACCGGAAACACAGGCAACCAGCGCTTTTGTTTTGCAAGCAAATCTTGATGCCGTACGCACGCCGTATCCCTGTCCTGTCCGTGGGACAGGGCGCTTACCTAACAGAGATCGCAGGATACAGACATGGCACACCTGCAACACATGCGCTTAACAGCTATCTGCACCTGCACAGATTGGCATGAACGATTTGCTACACCTGCTTGCAAGTTTCATACAAGTTTCTGATGCAAGGATAACTCAGTGGCGACTGTATAAATGCTGTGACGTGCACGCTGAACATGGATTTTGATACGCACTGCAAAGCATTCTTTAGGCGCCAAAAGTGGTCTCTCCATGTTTGACCCTAGCTGTTCGGCCTTTACTCATTACCAGTACCGTAGGACGGGAGGACAGTAGCTGTTGTCCTTGCTAGGAAGCAAGCTGATATAATGGGTCACGCTGCTTAGGACGGCAAAGGGCATTCCATCCCGGACAGGGCCGGTGAACACAAGGTCCAAGCTCTGCTGGACCGCAAAGGGCGACAGCGCCGAATCGGAGGCCGTTTAGGACCGAAGGAAGGCAACAAGCACGTCCGTAGCAACCTGTCGTAGCAACACATCCGATCAAGGGAGGACGGGCGGCCTCAACCAAACGCATGAGCTCTTCGCAACTTACAATCGGCCACGGGCTTCCAAACGTCGGAGCCTAAGGCTGGCACCTGGGAAAAGCTCCTACTTTGCCCATGGCTTGCCTTTGACCTCTGAAGTACTGAACGGAACGCCAGCACGCCCTCTGTTTGTTACCTCTTTTGCCAGGGGTTTCACAACGCACGCTACATGTTCAGCACTCCACGCATGCTTAGCTTCAGGCTATCCATTAAACCGTGGTGAAAGGAACAAAGACGAACCTCTTGTGACCAGCAGTTTTATGCATAAAATCGCGGGGCAGTATCAGATAGACAAGGGACAGCGGGTAGCCTATTTGTGTGTGTCGTCCTGCCTTTCTGGGGGAGTACTGGAACCATGGCACTGGCATACGGTATTCGGTTCTTAAGTTACGGGAGCAGGTGGTCAAACCATTGGCGATGCTGCATGCTCTGGCCTTGCGGATGCGAAACTGATCGAAAGGGGCCTGCCAGCCAGGGTGATACTGAAAGCAGTAGCCAGCATGCAGCGGCGTCCATCTGGTTGCCGAGCTTTTAAGACTCCATATCATTGCACGTCCCATGGTTCTACACCGGACTGTAATCCAGGTAACGGCATCACTCATTACAAGGCTCCAGTCCGACTTCGTGCCTTTTTCCTT
>NW_003307646.1:262514-263624 GCF_000143455.1 Volvox carteri f. nagariensis
GGGTGTGCGTCTATGTGTTTCTGCATGACAAGAAAAAGAAAGAGAGTGAGTGTGTGGTTTGTGTTTGTGAGTTTGTGTGTGATTGTGTTTGTAAGTATGTGTGTGTTGGGGTGTGTGTGTGTGTGTGTGTGATTTTTTGTTATGCATATCGACAGGTTTTTCGTGGTGCTGATGCTGTGCTATCCGAAACGGGACACATAAGCCCGAGGCGAGCGCCACAATAAGCCTTCTTGGTGCATCGGGGTACCTTCCAGTGGCAACGTAGTTCCTGGCTGTGAGGAAGGTAGCGAGCCTGGTTCGCGGAGGCCGAGGCCGCTGTACGCTAGAGGGATTGGCGATGACCTATGCCGCGCCAGTGATGATGTCGGCGGGGAGTGACCTACCAACGTGGTTTGCTGAAGTTTAACTCTTGCACTGTACGACAACCGAGGCCATCAACCCGCGATTAAGCGCCTAGCTCACTTCGCTAACACAGGATAGCCACGATAACCCTTGGCTTCGTTGCGCGATAGAGCGTGGCCATATGCACCTCGAATCATCCCTCTGAATGACATGTTCCTTTAGCTCGTGTCTCGCGCGTGTTCTCCATGTGTGCCTGTTTGCGTGGCCGCCTTTGCAGTACGCGCCCACCAAAATGGCTGTATGTGCTCCCGCCCCAAGAAGCGGTGAAACAAGCACTGGAACCGAGACCTTCCTTATGTCATGAACACCGAAATGTTACAGGAGCTTGCTTGGCGCAACGCACCCAGCACGTGCATGCGCTTTGTATGAAGCTCTTGATATCTCACGTCTCACCGCCCAATACCCCACCCAAAAGTAAGAGCTCCACCTCAACACCCGTGCTGTGGGAAACCCCTACTGGGAAACACCCACATCAAAACTTCAGGCCCGTAACAGGACCGCTTCCGCCGCTGCTCACCACTCACCACGCGGGAACTCATCGCAGGAACACGACATCAAAAACAGAGGTGGCCACAGTGCGACAACGAGGTTCGATAGAAATAACTGACAAGCACCCACGCATCACTCAACAGTTTTGGCAAGCTGCGCATCCAAGCGTATTTACCCAACAGCGACGGATAGGCAACTACTGCCTGCAATTGCTATGCA
>NW_003307646.1:263674-264801 GCF_000143455.1 Volvox carteri f. nagariensis
TCCGATACGCGCTACACCCGCTGCATATCGGATCTTCTTCGCAGGATAACCTACCGAGCCACTTAGCGCGGTTCGGGCCATACCACTCGATGCCAGAGCTCTTGGGGGCAGCCGGCTGTAAAGATGTTGCGAACGGGACAAACGTCTCTGGTTAGCCAAAGGACACTGCAAATACGTATGTGCGTCTATGTAAAGTACGCTGATAAAATAAATGGTGTCGAAATAAAACGGACCTTAGCAGCGGCCTTCTTGCCGGTCGCCTTGCATGCGACCTGCAGAGCCTTGCGCGAGGTGGCGAGAGCGAAAGCCATNTTAGATGTTCGTAAGGTGATCAGACTCTGCTGCACAAAGGAGAGAACTGATACCGGAAACACAGGCAACCAGCGCTTTTGTTTTGCAAGCAAATCTTGATGCCGTACGCACGCCGTATCCCTGTCCTGTCCGTGGGACAGGGCGCTTACCTAACAGAGATCGCAGGATACAGACATGGCACACCTGCAACACATGCGCTTAACAGCTATCTGCACTTGCACAGATTGGCATGAACGATTTGCTACACCTGCTTGCAAGTTTCATACAAGTTTCTGATGCAGGGATAACTCAGTGGCGACTGTATAAATGCTGTGACGTGCACGCTGAACATGGATTTTGATACGCACTGCAATGCATTCTTTAGGCGCCAAAAGTGGTCTCTCCATGTTTGACCCTAGCTGTTCGGCCTTTACTCATTACCAGTACCGTAGGACGGGAGGACAGTAGCTGTTGTCCTTGCTAGGAAGCAAGCTGATATAATGGGTCACGCTGCTTAGGACGGCAAAGGGCATTCCATCCCGGACAGGGCCGGTGAACACAAGGTCCAAGCTCTGCTGGACCGCAAAAGGGCGACAGCGCCGAACCGGAGGCCGTTTAGGACCGAAGGAAAGCAACAAGCACGTGCGTAGCAACCTGTCGTCCGATCAAGGGAGGACGGTCGGCCTCGACCAAACGCATGAGCTCTTCGCAACTTACAATCGGCCACGGGCTTCCAAACGTCGGAGCCTAAGGCTGGCACCTGGGAAAAGCTCCTACTTTGCCCATGGCTTGCCTTTGACCTCTGAAGTACTGAACGGAACGCCAGCACGCCCTCT
>NW_003307646.1:264851-265701 GCF_000143455.1 Volvox carteri f. nagariensis
GCAGCTCGGGGGTCAGGCAGCCCAGAGCGCCAAGCATGGCCCAGCGCGCATGGATCAGCTCCAGCTCGCGGTAGCGCTTGAACGTCTCCGGGTCAGCGGACAGGCCGGCAGTGTCCCAGCCGTAGTCACCGGGGAACTCGCCAGTCAGGTAGGCAGGGGTGGCATTCTCGCTGTAGGGGCCTGTCCGATGTGGGCACAGAAGGGGAAAGCGGACATACGGCGGCAGCGGGCTACTGAACGGCAGGTCGCGAAAGGGGGAAAGACGCAACCTGTGCCCTTCATCGCAGCATGCATCGCGCGATGTCAGCAAAGGACCGAGAGAGCAGCCTGCGCACAGAAACCTGACGCTGCGGCATGTTGCGCCGAAAGGAGGACCATGCACGAGACCGACCGATTACTCCGGCCCTCCGATACGCGCTACACCCGCTGCATATCGGATCTTCTTCGCAGGATAACCTACCGAGCCACTTAGCGCGGTTCGGGCCATACCACTCGATGCCAGAGCTCTTGGGGGCAGCCGGCTGTAAAGATGTTGCGAACGGAACAAACGTCTCTGGTTAGCCAAAGGACACTGCAAATACGTATGTGCGTCTATGTAAAGTACGCTGATAAAATAAATGGTGTCGAAATAAAACGGACCTTAGCAGCGGCCTTCTTGCCGGTCGCCTTGCATGCGACCTGCAGAGCCTTGCGCGAGGTGGCGAGAGCGAAAGCCATTTTAGATGTTCGTAAGGTGATCAGACTCTGCTGCACAAAGGAGAGAACTGATACCGGANACACAGGCAACCAGCGCTTTTGTTTTGCAAGCAAATCTTGATGCCGTACGCACGCCGTATCCCTGTCCTGTCCG
>NW_003307646.1:266136-268673 GCF_000143455.1 Volvox carteri f. nagariensis
GACCGAAGGAAGGCAACAAGCACGTCCGTAGCAACCTGTCGTAGCAACACATCCGATCAAGGGAGGACGGGCGGCCTCAACCAAACGCATGAGCTCTTCGCAACTTACAATCGGCCACGGGCTTCCAAACGTCGGAGCCTAAGGCTGGCACCTGGGAAAAGCTCCTACTTTGCCCATGGCTTGCCTTTGACCTCTGAAGTACTGAACAGAACGCCAGCACGCCCTCTGTTTGTTACCTCTTTTGCCAGGGGTTTCACCACGCACGCTACATGTTCAGCACTCCACGCATGCTTAGCTTCATGCTATCAATTAAACCGTGGTGAAAGGAACAAAGACGAACTTCTTGTGACCAGCAGTTTTATGCATAAAATCGCGGGGCAGTATCAGATAGACAAGGGACAGCGGGTAGCCTATTTGTGTGTGTCGTCCTGCCTCTCTGGGGGAGTACTGGAACCATGGCACTGGCATACGGTATTCGGTTCTTAAGTTACGGGAGCAGGTGGTCAAACCATTGGCGATGCTGCATGCTCTGGCCTTGCGGATGCGAAACTGATCGAAAGGGGCCTGCCAGCCAGGGTGATACTGAAAGCAGTAGCCAGCATGCAGCGGCGTCCATCTGGTTGCCGAGCTTTTAAGACTCCATATCATTGCACGTCCCATGGTTCTACACCGGACTGTAATCCAGGTAACGGCATCACTCATTACAAGGCTCCAGTCCGACTTCGTGCCTTTTTCCTTCGACTTAAGTGTGGCGTGTGTGTGTGCCTGTGTGTGTGCCTGTGTGTGTGTGCCTGTGTGTGTGTGTGTGTGTGTGTTCTGCATGACAAGAAAAAGAAAAAGAGTGAGTGTGTGGCTTGTGTTTGTGAGTTTGTGTGAGCTTGTGTGTGTTTGTATGTGTTTGTGTTTGTGAGGATGTGTGTGTTTGTGATTTTGTGTTATGCATATCGACAGGTTTTTCGTGGTGCTGATGCTGTGCTATCCGAAACGGAACACATAAGCCCGAGGCGAGCGCCACAATAAGCCTTCATGGTGCATCGGTGCATAAGCCACAATAAGCCTTCTTGGTGCATCGGGGTACCTTCCAGTGGCAACGTAGTTCCTGGCTGTGAGGAAGGTAGCGAGCCTGGTTCGCGGAGGCCGAGGCCGCTGTACGCTTGATGTTCCTTTAGCTCGTGTCTCGCGCGTGTTCTCCATGTGTGCCTGTTTGCGTGGCCGCCTTTGCAGTACGTACCCACCAAAATGGCTGTATGTGCTCCAGACCCAAGAAGCGGTGAAACAAGCACTGGAACCGAGACCTTCCTTATGTCATGAACACCCCAAATGTTACAGGAGCTTGCTTGGCGCAACGCATCCAGCATGTGCATGCGCTTTGTATGAAGCTCTTGATATCTCACGTCTCGCCGCCCAATACCCCACCCAAAAGTAAGAGCTCCACCTCAACACCCGTGCTGTGGGAAACCCCTACTGGGAAACACCCACATCAAAACTTCAGGCCCGTAACAGGACCGCTTCCGCCGCTGCTCACCACTCACCACGCGGGAACTCATCGCAGGAACACGACATCAAAAACAGAGGTGGCCACAGTGCGACAACGAGGTTCGATGGACATAACTGACAAGCACCCACGCATCACTCAACAGTTTTGGCAAGCTGCGCATCCAAGCGTATTTACCCAACAGCGACGGATAGGCAACTACTGCCTGCAATTGCTATGCATGTGACGTCTCGTATACCGGTATTGGCAGTTTATTGGTTATGCTGTGTCTACGTTCACATAGCTAAACAACGTAACGTAGCTGAAGGCAGCAGCGGCCGGCAGATGCGGACAACCGCTTCGACTAGCAAACATAGCAGCGATACATTACGCGCTGGGCGTGAACTTGGTGGCGAAGGCGAAGGCGTTGTTGACGGCCGGGTTGGCCAGATGGTCGTTCAGGTTCTCAATGGGCCCCTTGCCGGTCACAATGGCCTGCACGAAGAAGCCGAACATGGAGAACATGGCCAGGCGGCCGTTCTTGATCTCCTTGACCTTGAGCTCGGCGAAGGTGTCCGGGTCGTCAGCCAGGCCCAGGGGGTCGAACGACTCGCCGGGGTACAGCGGGTCCAGGCCCTCGCCGGCCGGGCCGCCGTTCACACGGTAGCCCTCCACCAGGCCCATCAGGATCACCTGCGCGGCACGTGAGCAGCGAGAGCGGGGGAGAAGACAGCAGTCAATACGGATATGCAACACGCCATCTAACGCGTCGTCTGCTCGCTTGGGGTTACGTTGCAATAAAACCAAGCTGGATAGGAAACGAGACACCCAGATTCCTGGATGTGCGTGCGATAACGCACAATGCTCACATGTCACAAGGCTGCGACTAGGAATCCAAAGCCAAGCTGAATGTAAGAGCGCGCAAAAGGCAGGGGAGCTTACGACAGTCAAGGGCTGGCAGCACAGTTGCCGCGCCCCACCTTGTTTCACCTAGCCAGCTAACAAGTAAGGCGACCGGACACATTCCTAAGCATGCAGCCACGTCCCTCCCGCCCACCTGGCA
>NW_003307646.1:271394-272758 GCF_000143455.1 Volvox carteri f. nagariensis
GCTGAAGTTTAACTCTTGCACTGTACGACAACCGAGGCCATCAACCCGCGATTAAGCGCCTAGCTCACTTCGCTAACACAGGATAGCCACGATAACCCTTGGCTTCGTTGCGTAATAGAGCGTGGCCATATGCACCTCGAATCATCCCTCTGAATGACATGTTCCTTTAGCTCGTGTCTCGCGCGTGTTCTCCATGTGTGCCTGTTTGCGTGGCCGCCTTTGCAGTACGCGCCCACCAAAATGGCTGTATGTGCTCCCGCCCCAAGAAGCGGTGAAACAAGCACTGGAACCGAGACCTTCCTTATGTCATGAACACCCCAAATGTTACAGGAGCTTGCTTGGCGCAACGCACCCAGCACGTGCATGCGCTTTGTATGAAGCTCTTGATATCTCACGTCTCACCGCCCAATACCCCACCCAAAAGTAAGAGCTCCACCTCAACACCCGTGCTGTGGGAAACCCCTACTGGGAAACACCCACATCAAAACTTCAGGCCCGTAACAGGACCGCTTCCGCCGCTGCTCACCACTCACCACGCGGGAACTCATCGCAGGAACACGACATCAAAAACAGAGGTGGCCACAGTGCGACAACGAGGTTCGATGGACATAACTGACAAGCACCCACGCATCACTCAACAGTTTTGGCAAGCTGCGCATCCAAGCGTATTTACCCAACAGCGACGGATAGGCAACTACTGCCTGCAATCGCTATGCATGTGACGTCTCGTATACCGGTATTGGCAGTTTATTGGTTATGTTGTGTCTACGTTCACATAGCTAAACAACGTAACGTAGCTGAAGGCAGCAGCGGCCGGCAGATGCGGACAACCGCTTCGACTAGCAAACGTAGCAGCGATACATTACGCGCTGGGCGTGAACTTGGTGGCGAAGGCGAAGGCGTTGTTGACGGCCGGGTTGGCCAGATGGTCGTTCAGGTTCTCAATGGGCCCCTTGCCGGTCACAATGGCCTGCACGAAGAAGCCGAACATGGAGAACATGGCCAGGCGGCCGTTCTTGATCTCCTTGACCTTGAGCTCGGCGAAGGTGTCCGGGTCGTCAGCCAGGCCCAGGGGGTCGAACGACTCGCCGGGGTACAGCGGGTCCAGGCCCTCGCCGGCCGGGCCGCCGTTCACACGGTAGCCCTCCACCAGGCCCATCAGGATCACCTGCGCGGCACGTGAGCAGCGAGAGCGGGGGAGAAGACAGCAGTCAATACGGATATGCAACACGCCATCTAACGCGTCGTCTGCTCGCTTGGGGTTACGTTGCAATAAAACCAAGCTGGATAGGAAACGAGACACCCAGATTCCTGGATGTGCGTGCGATAACGCACAATGCTCACATGTCACAAGGCTGCGACTA
>NW_003307646.1:298001-298891 GCF_000143455.1 Volvox carteri f. nagariensis
ATGGCACACCTGCAACACATGCGCTTAACAGCTATCTGCACTTGCACAGATTGGCATGAACGATTTGCTACACCTGCTTGCAAGTTTCATACAAGTTTCTGATGCAGGGATAACTCAGTGGCGACTGTATAAATGCTGTGACGTGCACGCTGAACATGGATTNTGATACGCACTGCAATGCATTCTTTAGGCGCCAAAAGTGGTCTCTCCATGTTTGACCCTAGCTGTTCGGCCTTTACTCATTACCAGTACCGTAGGACGGGAGGACAGTAGCTGTTGTCCTTGCTAGGAAGCAAGCTGATATAATGGGTCACGCTGCTTAGGACGGCAAAGGGCATTCCATCCCGGACAGGGCCGGTGAACACAAGGTCCAAGCTCTGCTGGACCGCAAAAGGGCGACAGCGCCGAACCGGAGGCCGTTTAGGACCGAAGGAAAGCAACAAGCACGTGCGTAGCAACCTGTCGTCCGATCAAGGGAGGACGGTCGGCCTCGACCAAACGCATGAGCTCTTCGCAACTTACAATCGGCCACGGGCTTCCAAACGTCGGAGCCTAAGGCTGGCACCTGGGAAAAGCTCCTACTTTGCCCATGGCTTGCCTTTGACCTCTGAAGTACTGAACGGAACGCCAGCACGCCCTCTGTTTGTTACCTCTTTTGCCAGGGGTTTCACCACGCACGCTACATGTTCAGCACTCCACGCATGCTTAGCTTCAGGCTACCGATTGAACTGTGAAAGGAACGAAGAAGAACTTCTTGTGACCAGCAGTTTTATGCATAAAGTCGCGGGGCAGTACCAGATAGACAAGGGACAGCGGGTAGCCTATTTGTGTGTCATCCTGCCTTTCTGGGGGAGTACTGGACCCATGGCACTGGCATTCGGTATTTGTTC
>NW_003307647.1:0-1735 GCF_000143455.1 Volvox carteri f. nagariensis
CCATAGACATAGGTAGGCAGACAGGTAGGCAGACAGGTAGGCAGACAGGTAGGCAGACAGTCAGGCAGACAGGTAGGCAGACAGGTAGGCAGACAGGTAGGCAGACAGGTAGGTAGGTAGGTAGGTAGTTAGGTAGGTTGGAGGTGTGCATGCACCAAAGTGTTTCGTGGTGAATAGAGTCAAAAGTCCTACTGAAGTTTATCTGCATCACGATAAGTGGTCTGTCTCCGGGCAATGTATGCTAAGAAATGAGGTGGCGCAGGGCAACACGGAGAATTGATTTCTCCGTTCCAGAGCCACACCTACATCCCGCCTGTCTTGCGGCGCAGTTTCCGTTTTCCTCACAGAATTTGTAACCCGGCTAGCGATGAGCGCGGCGCACAACTTGCACAAAGGGTCCCCCACAGCGATACCCCGATAATTATCACATGTTGAGTCATCTCCCTCCTTGAGTGCGGGGTACAATGTAGTGGACGTAAAGGCTAGGCACCCTGTTCGCCTCCCTCGTACACGCAGTTGAATACTTAAGTCCGTTAGGTTGCAATGGCATGCCTTGTTCGCCCGTCATGCCCCTCAGTAGTTGGATGCTTGTAGTTCTCGGCCAGTGTGGGTTCCCGTTGTGAGGCGTATGTATACCTACGCTGTGTGTTATGTGAATCCCATCAAAATTGACCCCGGTGGGGATTGAACCCACAGCCTTCGGATGCTTTCTTCTTTGGAATCCGACGCGCCACCATTACGCCACGGAGCCGGTTTTCCGGGAGAACCACAGCGTGCGCTGCTTGGGCGATATATAGTTAGCACAGAGTCCGCCACAGGTGGTGTCCACCACCCTAATGCCAGTCATTAGGACTGCTCTACCCTGATAAAACCCTAATAATGGTAGGAACCCTGGCGGTCCCAATGGTAAATGCACGCATGTCCGCACGATCGGTTCGCTGATGGTGGAGGGGTCATGATTGACCTGTACTGTATGGCTGATCGATGCCGCTTTCTTTCCTCCAGTCAAATGGCTTGAGGTTGGTCAACAGCTCAAGGGGGAAGATGGCCTTTTGCTTTGCGATCACAGGCCGGTTTCTATTGTTGTTGACGCTGCTGCCATGGCGTCGGCTCCACACATGCCACAAACGATCAAGAAGCAGGTTAGGTTCGATGTGTCGCTCTGGAGGCACTATGTGCGTTTCTTAAATTCCGAGGTGATTAGGCACCAGTGTCGGAAGCTTTACGGCAGATTACAACTGATCTGAGCGCAGAATCTACTTACTAATAAATAGTACCAGGGCGGTTGAGCGTGTCGGTACGGCTTTGACTAGGTGATTGGAGAAAGCATTTGGTAAGGCCCGCCCAGCACACTTCAGTCAAGAGCAGGATGCCCCTTGGAGGGTCGCAAGTGCCGCCGAGCTGCACCGGCAGGCCATGTTAGATGCGCGCAGCGATGTCAACAAACAGGGAGCTGGCCATGGTTGGGAGGCATTTCGCGATGCGCGGAGGGTATACAATGCGGCAAAGGGGAAGACATGCGCTGCTTGTGATCTTATGGTGTTTCGGGTTATGGTGTCAGCAAAAAATACCGTACTGATCCCAGAGTATTATTAGGGAGGCATATCGGAGCGGCCACGAAACCGTGTTGTCTCATCGATGACGGCTCCGAGTGGCCGAAATACTTCGAACAGCTGATGTACGATGGTGCTGATGCTGCAGATAGGGCTGCAGCCGAGCGGATTGTGAGCTACAT
>NW_003307647.1:16008-16829 GCF_000143455.1 Volvox carteri f. nagariensis
GATGAGCGCGGCGCACAACTTGCACAAAGGGTCCCCCACAGCGATACCCCGATAATTATCACATGTTGAGTCATCTCCCTCCTTGAGTGCGGGGTACAATGTAGTGGACGTAAAGGCTAGGCACCCTGTTCGCCTCCCTCGTACACGCAGTTGAATACTTACGTCCGTTAGGTTGCAATGGCATGCCTTGTTCGCCCGTCATGCCCCTCAGTAGTTGGATGCTTGTAGTTCTCGGCCAGTGTGGGTTCCCGTTGTGAGGCGTATGTATACCTACGCTGTGTGTTATGTGAATCCCATCAAAATTGACCCCGGTGGGGATTGAACCCACAGCCTTCGGATGCTTTCTTCTTTGGAATCCGACGCGCCACCATTACGCCACGGAGCCGGTTTTCCGGGAGAACCACAGCGTGCGCTGCTTGGGCCATATATAGTTAGCACAGAGTCCGCCACAGGTGGTGTCCACCACCCTAATGCCAGTCATTAGGACTGCTCTACCCTGATAAAACCCTAATAATGGTAGGAACCCTGGCGGTCCCAATGGTAAATGCACGCATGTCCGCACGATCGGTTCGCTGATGGCGGAGGGGTCATGATTGACCTGTACTGTATGGCTGATCGATGCCGCTTTCTTTCCTCCAGTCAAATGGCTTGAGGTTGGTCAACAGCTCAAGGGGGAAGATGGCCTTTTGCTTTGCGATCACAGGCCGGTTTCTATTGTTGTTGACGCTGCTGCCATGGCGTCGGCTCCACACATGCCACANACGATCAAGAAGCAGGTTAGGTTCGATGTGTCGCTCTGGAGGCACTATGTGCGTTTCTTA
>NW_003307647.1:16879-21993 GCF_000143455.1 Volvox carteri f. nagariensis
TTAGGTAGGTTGGAGGTGTGCATGCACCAAAGTGTTTCGTGGTGAATAGAGTCAAAAGTCCTACTGAAGTTTATCTGCATCACGATAAGTGGTCTGTCTCCGGGCAATGTATGCTAAGAAATGAGGTGGCGCAGGGCAACACGGAGAATTGATTTCTCCGTTCCAGAGCCACACCTACATCCCGCCTGTCTTGCGGCGCAGTTTCCGTTTTCCTCACAGAATTTGTAACCCGGCTAGCGATGAGCGCGGCGCACAACTTGCACAAAGGGTCCCCCACAGCGATACCCCGATAATTATCACATGTTGAGTCATCTCCCTCCTTGAGTGCGGGGTACAATGTAGTGGACGTAAAGGCTAGGCACCCTGTTCGCCTCCCTCGTACACGCAGTTGAATACTTACGTCCGTTAGGTTGCAATGGCATGCCTTGTTCGCCCGTCATGCCCCTCAGTAGTTGGATGCTTGTAGTTCTCGGCCAGTGTGGGTTCCCGTTGTGAGGCGTATGTATACCTACGCTGTGTGTTATGTGAATCCCATCAAAATTGACCCCGGTGGGGATTGAACCCACAGCCTTCGGATGCTTTCTTCTTTGGAATCCGACGCGCCACCATTACGCCACGGAGCCGGCTTTCCGGGAGAACCACAGCGTGCGCTACTTGGGCCATATATAGTTAGCACAGAGTCCGCCACAGGTGGTGTCCACCACCCTAATGCCAGTCATTAGGACTGCTCTACCCTGATAAAACCCTAATAATGGTAGGAACCCTGGCGGTCCCAACGGTAAATGCACGCATGTCCGCACGATCGGTTCGCTGATGGTGGAGGGGTCATGATTGACCTGTACTGTATGGCTGATCGATGCCGCTTTCTTTCCTCCAGTCAAATGGCTTGAGGTTGGTCAACAGCTCAAGGGGGAAGATGGCCTTTTGCTTTGCGATCACAGGCCGGTTTCTATTGTTGTTGACGCTGCTGCCATGGCGTCGGCTCCACACATGCCACAAACGATCAAGAAGCAGGTTAGGTTCGATGTGTCGCTCTGGAGGCACTATGTGCGTTTCTTAAATTCCGAGGTGATTAGGCACCAGTGTCGGAAGCTTTACGGCAGATTACAACTGATCTGAGCGCAGAATCTACTTACTAATAAATAGTACCAGGGCGGTTGAGCGTGTCGGTACGGCTTTGACTAGGTGATTGGAGAAAGCATTTGGTAAGGCCCGCCCAGCACACTTCAGTCAAGAGCAGGATGCCCCTTGGAGGGTCGCAAGTGCCGCCGAGCTGCACCGGCAGGCCATGTTAGATGCGCGCAGCGATGTCAACAAACAGGGAGCTGGCCATGGTTGGGAGGCATTTCGCGATGCGCGGAGGGTATACAATGCGGCAAAGGGGAAGACATGCGCTGCTTGTGATCTTATGGTGTTTCGGGTTATGGTGTCAGCAAAAAATACCGTACTGATCCCAGAGTATTATTAGGGAGGCATATCGGAGCGGCCACGAAACCGTGTTGTCTCATCGATGACGGGCTCCGAGTGGCCGAAATACTTCGAACAGCTGATGTACGATGGTGCTGATGCTGCAGATAGGGCTGCAGCCGAGCGGATTGTGAGCTACATCAATGTATGCGATCGGGAAGGTGGTTAGCGCTCAGGCACTAAGCAGCATGTGGCGCATGTGGGGGGCAGAAGAAGGGGAAGTGCAGCTCGACGGCGACGAGGAGGAAGCCAAGTAGCCTCTCGCCGAGGAAGGAGGGTATGAGGAGGAGGTCTAAAGCCCCAAGCTAAGTAGCGGCAGTGGGAAAGCGGCTGGAGGGCTGAAATAAGGTGTTGGTTACAGTTGGTTTATCAACACAGAACACCATATATATATCAAAATCTTTGTAGCTACGTAGAGTCTTCACGACGCGTTGCGACGTGCCTACCCTCCAACACACACAATTACACACACAATTACACACACAATTACACACACAATTACACACACAATTACACACACAATTACACACACAATTACACACACAATTACACACACAATTACACACACACAGACACACACACAGACACACCCATAGACATATGTAGGTAGGTAGGTAGGTAGGTAGGTAGGTAGGTAGGTAGGTAGGTAGGTAGGTAGGTAGGTAGGTAGGTAGGTAGGTAGGTAGGTAGGTAGGTAGGTAGGTAGGTAGGTTGGTAGGTGTGCATGCACCAAAGTGTTTCGTGGTGAATAGAGTCAAAAGTCCTACTGAAGTTTATCTGCATCACGATAAGTGGTCTGTCTCCGGGCAATGTATGCTAAGAAATGAGGTGGCGCAGGGCAACACGGAGAATTGATTTCTCCGTTCCAGAGCCACACCTACATCCCGCCTGTCTTGCGGCGCAGTTTCCGTTTTCCTCACAGAATTTGTAACCCGGCTAGCGATGAGCGCGGCGCACAACTTGCACAAAGGGTCCCCCACAGCGATACCCCGATAATTATCACATGTTGAGTCATCTCCCTCCTTGAGTGCGGGGTACAATGTAGTGGACGTAAAGGCTAGGCACCCTGTTCGCCTCCCTCGTACACGCAGTTGAATACTTACGTCCGTTAGGTTGCAATGGCATGCCTTGTTCGCCCGTCATGCCCCTCAGTAGTTGGATGCTTGTAGTTCTCGGCCAGTGTGGGTTCCCGTTGTGAGGCGTATGTATACCTACGCTGTGTGTTATGTGAATCCCATCAAAATTGACCCCGGTGGGGATTGAACCCACAGCCTTCGGATGCTTTCTTCTTTGGAATCCGACGCGCCACCATTACGCCACGGAGCCGGTTTTCCGGGAGAACCACAGCGTGCGCTGCTAGGGCCATATATAGTTAGGACAGAGTCCGCCACAGGTGGTGTCCACCACCCTAATGCCAGTCATTAGGACTGCTCTACCCTGATAAAACCCTAATAATGGTAGGAACCCTGGCGGTCCCAATGGTAAATGCACGCATGTCCGCACGATCGGTTCGCTGATGGCGGAGGGGTCATGATTGACCTGTACTGTATGGCTGATCGATGCCGCTTTCTTTCCTCCAGTCAAATGGCTTGAGGTTGGTCAACAGCTCAAGGGGGAAGATGGCCTTTTGCTTTGCGATCACAGGCCGGTTTCTATTGTTGTTGACGCTGCTGCCATGGCGTCGGCTCCACACATGCCACAAACGATCAAGAAGCAGGTTAGGTTCGATGTGTCGCTCTGGAGGCACTATGTGCGTTTCTTAAATTCCGAGGTGATTAGGCACCAGTGTCGGAAGCTTTACGGCAGATTACAACTGATCTGAGCGCAGAATCTACTTACTAATAAATAGTACCAGGGCGGTTGAGCGTGTCGGTACGGCTTTGACTAGGTGATTGGAGAAAGCATTTGGTAAGGCCCGCCCAGCACACTTCAGTCAAGAGCAGGATGCCCCTTGGAGGGTCGCAAGTGCCGCCGAGCTGCACCGGCAGGCCATGTTAGATGCGCGCAGCGATGTCAACAAACAGGGAGCTGGCCATGGTTGGGAGGCATTTCGCGATGCGCGGAGGGTATACAATGCGGCAAAGGGGAAGACATGCGCTGCTTGTGATCTTATGGTGTTTCGGGTTATGGTGTCAGCAAAAAATACCGTACTGATCCCAGAGTATTATTAGGGAGGCATATCGGAGCGGCCACGAAACCGTGTTGTCTCATCGATGACGGGCTCCGAGTGGCCGAAATACTTCGAACAGCTGATGTACGATGGTGCTGATGCTGCAGATAGGGCTGCAGCCGAGCGGATTGTGAGCTACATCAATGTATGCGATCGGGAAGGTGGTTAGCGCTCAGGCACTAAGCAGCATGTGGCGCATGTGGGGGGCAGAAGAAGGGGAAGTGCAGCTCGACGGCGACGAGGAGGAAGCCAAGTAGCCTCTCGCCGAGGAAGGAGGGTATGAGGAGGAGGTCTAAAGCCCCAAGCTAAGTAGCGGCAGTGGGAAAGCGGCTGGAGGGCTGAAATAAGGTGTTGGTTACAGTTGGTTTATCAACACAGAACACCATATATATATCAAAATCTTTGTAGCTACCTAGACTCTTCACGACGCGTTGCGACGTGCCTACCCTCCAACACACACAATTACACACACAATTACACACACAATTACACACACAATTACACACACAATTACACACACAATTACACACACAATTACACACACAATTACACACACAATTACACACACAATTACACACACAATTACACACACAATTACACACACAATTACACACACAATTACACACACAATTACACACACAATTACACACACAATTACACACACAATTACACACACAATTACACACACAATTACACACACACACAGACACACACACAGACACACACACAGACACACCCATAGACATATGTAGGTAGGTAGGTAGGTAGGTAGGTAGGTAGGTAGGTAGGTAGGTAGGTAGGTAGGTAGGTAGGTAGGTAGGTAGGTAGGTAGGTAGGTAGGTAGGTAGTAGGTAGGTAGGTAGGTAGGTAGGTAGGTAGGTAGGTAGGTTGGTAGGTGTGCATGCACCAAAGTGTTTCGTGGTGAATAGAGTCAAAAGTCCTACTGAAGTTTATCTGCATCACGATAAGTGGTCTGTCTCCGGGCAATGTATGCTAAGAAATGAGGTGGCGCAGGGCAACACGGAGAATTGATTTCTCCGTTCCAGAGCCACACCTACATCCCGCCTGTCTTGCGGCGCAGTTTCCGTTTTCCTCACAGAATTTGTAACCCGGCTAGCGATGAGCGCGGCGCACAACTTGCACAAAGGGTCCCCCACAGCGATACCCCGATAATTATCACATGTTGAGTCATCTCCCTCCTTGAGTGCGGGGTACAATGTAGTGGACGTAAAGGCTAGGCACCCTGTTCGCCTCCCTCGTACACGCAGTTGAATACTTACGTCCGTTAGGTTGCAATGGCATGCCTTGTTCGCCCGTCATGCCCCTCAGTAGTTGGATGCTTGTAGTTCTCGGCCAGTGTGGGTTCCCGTTGTGAGGCGTATGTATACCTACGCTGTGTGTTATGTGAATCCCATCAAAATTGACCCCGGTGGGGATTGAACCCACAGCCTTCGGATGCTTTCTTCTTTGGATCCGA
>NW_003307647.1:23192-24924 GCF_000143455.1 Volvox carteri f. nagariensis
CTTTGCGATCACAGGCCGGTTTCTATTGTTGTTGACGCTGCTGCCATGGCGTCGGCTCCACACATGCCACAAACGATCAAGAAGCAGGTTAGGTTCGATGTGTCGCTCTGGAGGCACTATGTGCGTTTCTTAAATTCCGAGGTGATTAGGCACCAGTGTCGGAAGCTTTACGGCAGATTACAACTGATCTGAGCGCAGAATCTACTTACTAATAAATAGTACCAGGGCGGTTGAGCGTGTCGGTACGGCTTTGACTAGGTGATTGGAGAAAGCATTTGGACAGACAGACAGACAGACAGACAGACAGACAGACAGACAGACAGACAGACGGACAGACAGACAGACAGACAGACAGACAGACAGACACACAGACACACAGCACAGACAGACAGACAGACAGACAGACAGACAGACAGACAGACAGACAGACAGACAGACAGACAGACAGACAGACAGACAGACACACAGACAGACACACAGACAGACACACAGACACACAGACACACAGACACACACACACAGAGACACACACACAAAAAAAAACAAAGCGATTGTCGGCCCAAACGTGGGAACAGCCATGTTTCATACCGTCTCCTTCAGCATCCCGGCTGGTTGCCTGATTTGCATGTCAATCAAAGAGCAACATTTTCCTAGCTCGTTGATGGTGTTTAATCTAAGAAAACTTCGAGCAAAATTGCCGTCATACCTAACCTTAACGTATACGCTCTTGGTTTCTCTGGACGCATGGATAGCGGGCGCCATCGACCCACAAGAAGTGGACAACTGCCGTCGCAGCACAACGCCAAAAGCAAGGTAATGGCAGCCTGGACTTGCATACAATCAATGGAAATTTCAAGAGCCATTATTACGGGCTAATCGTGACTTCCATAGCAGCAACTGCAAAGCTGCAGTTCCAGGTCTAAGTAAGCCTTCTGGCAACGCTACAGTCAAAGCTGGTCCACTAGCAGGTCAGGTAACGCATGGATCATCCTGTAGGCAGGAGCGTGTCGATAAGCCTCCACGGCTAGTTACGAACGGGAATGCTACCTTTTGACGTCCCAAGTATAGCCAGTGTTTTTTTTAAGTAATATATTACTTTTAAGGAATAAAGAAGCCTTTTTGGCCTTTGGAAATAAGGAACAAAGTGAGGCCGATCCGTACATTTTCATTCCTTCAGCCAAAAACGTCCATTGCTGCCAGATTGCTCCGTAGTGTGCAGAACTTAGTATTATCGATCATAAAATAGATATGAGGGGCCGTAAGAAGGTCAAGCCCGTGAGTCAACGCGGCATAGCAGAATGTATGACCGGTCCTTCCATAGAAAAACACGCAAAAGGCAACGACTTGAACGCCGAACAAACACAAAAACAGCAAGATAAGTCTAAATTTTTTCCTGATAAAGGCGTTTGGGACGGCGGTGCTGTTGTCGGTAATGCATCGGCAATGTTGCTGCCAGCGGCGACCGATGACACGGGCGCCATTACCCCTGCCTTCCATGGCGGTTGTGATCAGCATAAGCGCAAGCTGTCACCCAATCAGCTTGACAACAACGAATGCGGCGAGGCGCCCAACCCGAGTGCTCGCAGTGCCAAGCGGGCTCAGACACAGCGCATCCGCAAGGGCATGAGCGACGGTGCATGGCGGGACAAGCAGAAGGAAAATCCCCACAGATGGCAGATTGCCTGGGCCGCCAGGTATCCCTGGGCCCAGCCTGTGCATGCTGACGTGGACG
>NW_003307647.1:24974-137103 GCF_000143455.1 Volvox carteri f. nagariensis
CTCTTGGTCTTGAGGGGAGTTGTAATTTATCGGGGGGGGTCTGGGGGGGGCGTAGCCCCCCCCAGCGCCCCACTCTTAAGGAATACAGAACGGCGACGCTAGCAACTTTGTTACTTAGGTTGGAATAAATTGAGACCCCCCCTAAATGAAAAAAAAATCACTGAGTATAGCACTGTCGCTCCATTGAGCTTGACATGACAAATTTTAGCTAGGTCAGACTCAAGACTCGAGGCAAAACAACCCAGTTGTGGAAGGCCAGTTGTGAAAGGTTTTGACATCTGCCAGCCCACACCATCGCCCTTGAAGCATAGTAAGCTTGTAAATTCAGCTGGTAATTAACTATATGGGTATAAGATACAAGAAGCTTGCCAGCACCTGCAGGCCTATAAATTACCGGTATTCTGAGCATAATTTTAGTAACTAAAATTATGCTCAGACAGGCTCCTCTTTGAAACATAATAACGAGTGGAGCAGTATACAATAAAGATTATCCAATATTGTTATTATATAATAATAATAATAAATAATATTATATAATAATATTATTATAATATAATAATAATATAATAATATATTATATAATAATAAATAATATATTGTTATTGTATACTGTTCCAGCCAGCTGCTGATCGCGTACGGGAAAAGCAGCTTGGAACCTGTCTTGAAACATATCGTAGAACTCACAGCTCCGCCATGTTATCGCAAGGTTTTACAGAAAGTGCTAAAAGGCAAGGCTGGAATGCGCAGGGATCTGACTGAAAAACGGTGCATCGGCGAGACATTTTAAGTTACTGTGGGACCTCTGAGGCGAAAAGGCTCTGTACCTGGAGACAGCTTTAGTGGGGATATCCAGAAGGAAAGCAGGTCGAAAGAAGGCTGAAAACTGATGCGCCTGTGGATTGCGGCTCATTATGAGAACGCCGCCAGGGGAACATAAGGTGACGTGGCGATCCTAGTGGGCTTTACCTGAGATAGCCAGACGACGGAAAGCTAGGCGACGCTCGGAGCACGGTCGAACAAGAGGGCCCACATCTACCTGCCAGCTCAGCCACCCGCTATCCAAACCCAACTTACATTCGGAATGTCAACGCCCTAGTAAGCCCCGTATGCCCCAGTAATCCTCACCCAGAGGCTAAAAAATCAGGGCGATGAAAGATTGAAATCGGAAGGCTGATCAAACGCATTCGCCCGCGGTTTCATCACAACGAACTGTGCGTCAGGTCCCAAGCTGAAAGTCACGTACTGGCCTTGCAGCAGTGCCCTCCAAAAGCGACACGTGCGTACGGTGCCATGGGCTCCGTACGCGGACGGCCATTGACACAGTTATGATTACATTGATATGTACATACACGACTAGTAGGCAGCAGGTTTTGATTTAGAAAAAATAGGCTCCACATGACAACAACTAGCCTGAGCTGATCAGCGGCGGCGGGATCACGCGGACCAATGGTCGCCAACAGTCACATTCTATCATTACCAGTCACGTACAGCGCGCTTGGAATCTCACTGCTACCGACGGACTACATAAATATTTAACAAACTGCTGTACATTGCGGGATTAGAGACTCCACACCCCAACGAAACAAAATGCCGTACAGATGTACAGCAGACCCGTACAGATGCACAGCAAAAGTGAAGCCATGGAAACTTTATTTGGGATCGCGTCTATGTACATGTATACTCATCAATCGCCGAAGCACGGTGCATGATTACCGTAAAGTTATAGGGGCCCCCGCAGACAGGGTAGGGCATCACCCACTTCCTATTTATCAGTATCTTATCAACCATATCATGAAACCATATTTGCAAGTTCACAGCCACACATCCATCACGTGCAGGCAGCACGCCGCAGTAGCAGGCTTGCGGCGGCAGTAGTGTTCCATGCACACCTAATACCATCACTATACATGCACACCGCATCCTATGTCTCCCTCCCTGCCCGCGCCATCCATCTACTCATCCATTACCAGTACCCCAGCACCCGCACGTAGTCGACTAGTAGCTGGGAAGGAAACACTGTGGATGCATCCGGAGCTCTGGGCCAGTCGCCGCCCACAGCCAGGTTCAAAATGATGTAGAAGGGCGCGTCGAAGGGGGAGTTGGGCCCCGTGGGTGTCGTGGTCTGACTCGAAGTCCACCAGCCCTCGTCCGACAAAAAATAGCTGCGCGGACATCACCACCGGCAGGGCTTTTGAATTGACAGCAAATAACGATGGAAAGACAAATAGACATATAGCGCGTGTAATATATACACCTACGGAAACACGCCAGGAGGCGGCATTTATCAACACCGAGGCAACGGATACCTTCACGAGTAAGGCCCAACAGACCTGTGTGTGGTGTAGTACAACACGTCGTCAATAAACCACCACATCTGGTTGTAGCTCCACTCGAACGCGTACGTGTGCCTGGGGGCCCAGCCGGGGTGTTATCACACATCAGGCGTGAAGCACAGCGGACATGCATGCGCATGCCCCGCGAAGAACAAAGGCAGCAAGCAATGCTTGCGTCACCGAACGCTTCATGATCGTGTATTGCGACAGGCCCACGCACATGAAGCCATAACAGCAGCAGTAACCCACCATTCCAGCCCCAGATTGAACGAGGTGGGTCGGTAATGCCCCTGGTTGTTGAATGTTTGCCCTGCATGCGTACAAGTACACGGGGACACACACCCTTAATAGGTCAAATCCGTGTAGACATGCACATGGGTGCATATGGCATATCCGAAAGGCAATAATAGCACAGACGCCGTGCCTGTGTGTGGTGGCGGGGAACGTGATGAGCGGCCCTCCCAAAACCTGTACGACCACTTGTACAACCACCGGCTGTGCTAGCAACTCCCATTCACCCGAGCCTTTGCCAGTCTTACCATCCGACCTGAAGCCGCCGTAGTGGACAGTCCCAAACGCGTAAGTCATGTTGTTAATGGCCTGCACAGCGCGGTGGAGAGAGAAAAAACGGACAGCGAGGTTGGAAGAGGAAGCTTCACAACGGTATGTAGTGCGTTTACTTCACAGCTGTCTGCACGCTGCACGCTGCACGTCTGCAGCACAGCACGTCTGCAGACGGGAAATTTGGTGGACGGCCCAATCGCGGTCCTCACCCGCGCCCCCCCCCGCCACGGCAAACCGGCAGACATCGCAGCATGCCATTCACACCTCAAGGATGTAGATCTCTCCGGAATACGGCCAAGATCCGTACGGGCCGCACGCGTCACAGACTTGGCTGTTGGGTGCCAGCCAGAATGCGGGCCACATGCCCTGACCTGTACAACATATCACGAGCCAAAAACGGGAATAAGTTTTTATTATTATTATAGTCATATCGGTACCACTTAAAATGTTTCAGTAAGGTGCTTCAGGGCAAGCCAGCATCATTCGCAACAACAAATACAACAAAAATTGTTTTCAATTTTCAACTAAAAAAAAGTAATTTCTTGCAACAACTTTGGAGCAGAACCCATTACAGGGTGTCTTGTAAACCCTGGAAAGTAGTCAGCAGCCCGCTCATTGCTGCCCGCGTACACAGAATGTTTCCATCATCCTCCACCCACACGCACCCTTTGGGAGCTTCATGCGGGCCTCGTAGCGGATCTTGGGAACAACGGTGCCGTTCACGGAGACGCCCGGGTAGAAGGCGCGCTTGAGCCGAGTGTCAATGCGGGCCGAAGTGTAGTTCATGCCGCCGTAAGCCTCGGCCCGTGCCTCGATGACCAGACTGCCGTTCTCCAGCCGCACATTTTCGGGGCGAGAAGTGTAGTACTCGAGCTCGTTGTTGTATGCTGCAGTCGTGATGAAAAGGGGACGAATCGGCGGCCAAACAGCGACATATTTTACCGTGTTTTCCTAGGATGCATGTTAAAGCCAAAGGGTGGCGGAGCTTGAAGCGGTTGGCACGAGCGAGCGCAATTACAGTTGGTCGGCTAACGAGATTCCTAACGCTCACCTGTACCAGTAAAGTAATTCCAAGAAGAGGTGTCCAAGGTCGCCGCGTCAAACTCGTCAGACCATAGCAAAGTCGGCGACGTACACACTGCGACCAGCAGAGCAAGTAGTCGGGATAAACTATGCTCATGCCGGGTCTTCCTTTCGTCTGTTAGCAATCCGTTTTTGAGACAAACCTTCTGGCGAATATGGTGCTGCCGGGCTTGGGGGCGGCGCCGAAGGGGAAGGCGAGGGAGCCGGAGAGGGTGCTGGCGACGGAGAGGGCGGAGGCGACGAGGACGGGGGCGGAGAGGGTGATGCAGTGGGCTTGGGCGCCCTGGCAGCGCTGACAGTCCAATCGGTATTGCTCAATGACAACAACATTATTAACCAACAAAGCCTGAGAGACGCCATTATGGCGGATATTTTGCAGAGTAAATGAATATATGTAGATATTGTAACAACCTAATGGAGAAAGCCGCTTTTTATAATGCTGGTATTCATTCGTAGTACAGTAAGGCGACCTTCGATAGGGCTTCTAAACAGGGCTTAAAGCCGTTGCGTTATCGCGAAAACCGCTACTTAAATGTACTTCCGGGTTTCAGCCGAAATTGCCCCAAATGATACCCATGTCAGTTAATCCATTTGCCTCTGGTCGACAGAAACACATTACTTTAACTAAGCGGAACATTTGTACGCAATAGAGCGCGAATACCACGAAGTTTCATGCTACACCAAGCACCGTACTATATGTGACAGTTAGCAGGGCTTGTTAGGCCCAGGGCCTAGGCCCTAGCGCCGGCTTCTTGTACCGTGCATGACACGTCGGCATGTGAACCATGTTTACGGTCCTCTCATAACTATAATGCCGAAAGAGGGGATAAGGTAGGCTTCCGTTGGTCAGAGGCCCAGTGGTTAACTTGGTTCGGCTGGTATGCAGAACTGGCACAGGCCAGGGTTAAGATAGTTTTAGGAGTACACGGAAGGAAGGTTTTCCGAGCTCTACCGTAATCTATATTAACCGGATCTGCACAGCCTCGCGGATACCTTTCCGGATATCAGCAAAGGCTCCTCACCTCCTTAATCCCCAACAGTAAAAGGCATTGCGAACATTCGCATCTTGGAATCCTGTAGAGGCAACAGCAAAAGCAACATACATACATACATACAGGCAGGTGGCTGGCAGAGGTTAAGGCTTGACTTCTGCTCCCTGAATGCCGGGTTCAAATTCGCCTGTCGACTCCTCAGATTTTGAGGAATGTTGAATTGGGAGGTGGTCCCCCATCTTGTGGACAGTGTAGGACGTAATTATATCAACTTGCGAGCTGACCAGGAACTAAGTCGTGGCGCCGTTGATCCACTAGATTTGGTTGGATGCTGGTGGTGAGGTGCTGAACCGAGCGAGTACATTCTGAAGTCGGATGGGGTGAATGGATTAGGGTGCCCCAGTAGCAGGGGAGAGCAGGACATTGCCTCGGGAAAGGGGGCCCCTGGTGAAGCTATACCATCCTGTAACATCATCATACATACAACATCATACTGGTAACGCGCGACCATTCCCGGGGTCGATACCCGTTAGGGTCAAAAATCCTCCCGATGGTGGAAGGTATTGCGCTCCTAATTGATGGACGGTGGTAACCTGGAATAAAGTTAACCTGCGAGCCGATCAGGAATGGAGTTGGGCCGCTGTCAACCCGGCAGATTCCGTTGGATGCTGGTGGTGGGTGTGGAACCTGAGCGATCCACTGAGAAGTTGACTAGGGTGACTGTATGAGGGTGCCCCGAAATATCGGGGAAGGCAGGGTTTCGCAGGGTAGCTGCCACGGGCGAAGATATACCCCCCAGTTTCACACATCATACATACATGCTGATCAGGATGGAGTTGGGCCGACGTCGATCCGGCAGATTCCGTTGGATGCTGGTGGCGGGTGTGGAACCTAAGCAATCCACTGAAAAGTTGACTAGGGTGGCTAGATGAGGGTGCCCCGAAATACCGGGGAAGGCAGGGTTTCGCCGGGTAGCGGCCACGGGCGAAGATATGCCCCCCTGTCCCACACATCATACATGCGCTCCAAAACCAAAACCGTCCAAAACCCCTTGCCATGGAACAATTACACAAACACACACGCTCTTCCGTCGCCCTCCAATGCAGCAGCCGGCTCTTAACCAGCACGCGTAATTTGTCCATGTAAACCCCCCTAGCTGTACGTGCTGTGCTGCGCTCTGCATCATTCTAGCCAGGCAGCGCCGCAGTAGTCCTAACCCCGGGAGCCGTCAAGCATGGTCGCGGCTGGTCGGTCCTGGTCTTCCGGAAAACAAAGCAAAATCAGGTCTTTGTTTGCCCGTCGTTTGCCCGTAACTCCAATCACGCTCTCCATCCAGCTGCGCGCACACATAAGAAGCATCGGCCCGAAATATTGTAACCGTTATATAAACACACCGTGCATGTACTTTCCGCACACCGAATCCTATCCGTCAATCATGGGAGATTAAACATCACCCGCTCCTGCGACGCAATGCCGCTTCCAGCACCGCGCGCGCTGCTCACCGGGCTATGTTGGCTGCTTCGAGGGCGCGCTGGAGCCCCTTATCGCGCGCACATCACACCCGAGCCGCGTCCTAGATGCGACCTATCTCTCAGGACACCTTTAAGCTTGAGTCCTGCACGAGGCGTTAACAATCCTTTTATGGAAAAATGCTTGCCAGCTGCCATCTGAAGACGCGCGCAGAAAGACGCCATTAGCTCGCGGCCTTCAAAACACCGACCCTCATCCAACGTCAACATCACCTCGCATCTGGCCGGTTTCCAAACCCTTCGGCCTGACCTCCTCTCAAGACAAAATAGGACACAGAACAGGAACGGAGCAACCCTCGTTGCGAACCCCCGAGCTCACAAAAGACACCAGACCTCAGGAATATGAGCAATATTGCCAGGCAGCTGTCCATAAGGCAGGGCCCATTATAAGGAACGGCAGCCCGCTCCACTCGCTCATCGGGATCCTCTCTTCTCTTTCTCGCTCTTCCCCACCCGGGAAATGAGGAAGGCAAATGCGACCCATCCACCCGCCGTCGTTCCAGTGCTCTACTTGCAACCTCATGGCAACGACCACGCAGGAACCGGCACCGCGACAGCATCACCGCAAGCAGTGCGGACTGGACGGCGTGTACATGTACAAGTAGTTCACCGGCCATGACCAAGCATTAGCCACACTGCCGGACGCCGAGTACCTTTTCGGGTGCGGCACCCATATGTCCATATGTCCAGTTTTTATAATCCTCCAAATCTGTGTCAATCGTAGCTCTCTCTCTCTCTCCCCGCCGAGCATCTCATCATCGTCCCAACCATGCACCATGGGTTGCTGATCACTAGCTCCCTCCGGACAGCATAAGTCGGCGCCGCCCTTGCCAACATCGCTTCAGCACACCTCCCCTGATTCATCATGCTCAGTTCGCTGCCGCTCTCTCCTCACACACCCCCACCCACCCAGCGCTCCCGCCACAGCGCAACCCGCTCTCTCTCCGCCGCTGCTGCCCTGGCCCCCTCATGCTGCCTTGGACTTGCCCGCCCCCCTCGCCGTCTTGCCGTGCGCCCCTGGGAAAACCAGGCAGTGCAGCAACGCCGCCAGCCCAGCCGCCTGGTAGATCAGTCCGGGGCCGTAGAACATGGCGACCAAGGAGCGGCCGAAGGCAACGGCGTTGGACTTGACAGGGAACTCCCAGGGGGGCGGAATGGAGGACTTCATCAGCAGCGGGAAGCGGTCCTCACACACAGACTTGGGCACACACAGCCCGCGAAGACCTTCGATGCCTGCCCAGTCGGGGAAAGGGTGGGAAAAGTTGTAAAGTGAAGGCATTGTGTTCGGGAGTTAGGGGATAGGAAAAGGGAAAGCCGCCATCATGCTTTGGAGGGAGCTTCCCCCTTATGGACACGACGCCCGGAGGGGACAGGGGAAAGGGTTTGGGGGAACCGTATCGAGGTAATACGATGTAAAGAGGTAAAGGAGGAGTCAAGTGCCGACGACCAAAGCGCCACCTTGCGGTGTCCGAAGCAAGGGTGCCGAGGGCGCGGAACAGATGGGGGAGCCGCAATGCCATTAGGGTTGAGGAGTCTTGCGTGATGTTTGACGACAGTCGGTGCCAACCCCCAATCGTTCAGCCCCACAGGGAACGGAATCCCCAGACAGGCAGGGAGTTTCCAATCCAGTGCAAGACCGAATGCACGATAATCGGGTTCACTGACGCCACCGGACTCCATCTACAACAACAACAACAACAACAACTCCAACGTGTTCATCCAATGGTTCCAACCCCAGAGGGGACCACACGCAACCCCAAACACGTGCACCAAGTATCCACAACGCCCGCCACCACCATGACCACCATGATTACCGTCGCTTTCCCCCTCGCCCTCCCCTCCCCTTCCCCACCCGCGAAGCGGTCAAAGCCGCTGTGCTTGACTCCGCCAAAGGGCAGCGACTGGCACATGTAGGTGGTGCCGAAGTCGTTGATGGCGGACATGCCCGCCTCCAGCCGGGAGGCAATGGCGCGAGCACGGCGCTGGCTGCCCGCGAACACGGACGAGCCCAGGCCAAAGGGGCAGTCGTTAGCCAGCGCCACCACCTCGTCATCGGTGCTCCAACGCACCACACTCATCACCTTTTGGTGGACATTGTGCGCGGTAGGAGAGGGGGAGGAGAGGAAGAGATTGGCGTCCCCGGGGGAAAGGGAGTTCAGGGAAGGCGGGGACGGGATGAGGAGAACTTGACCAGATGGGAGGCAAGAGGGATTGAGGAGCTGCTGATCTGGCAGCCAGAGCGAGAGCCGGCCATAGTAGCCGCAGGAGGGAGCGGTGGAAGCGGCAACGACATACTGTTCCCAACATTTCCTCTTCTCTCCTCAAATCAATGACAAGTCTACAGTGCGATGCAGGGTGGGCCAGGGAGGGCGCAGGAAGAGAGGAGATGCCGCGGCAACCTGGTAAGAACCATGGTACTGAGCTACGCGGGAAAACGTCCCAACCCACGACCTAATCCGAGTCTGGGCCTGGCACGCCGGCCCTCCTAATGCCGCCTTCCTCCTCCTCCTCCTCTCTTTCCCATTCCCCTTCCCCCCACTCCTTCCCCCCACTCCTCCTTGGATGCACACCTACAGCAACACACACAAACACACGCATACCTTGACCTCCTCCTTCCACCCCTCCACCGCATTCCGCCTCTTTCTCCACACCCCCTCTATTTTCCCCTCTTTTCGTGGGGTGCCCCCCCCGATCCCCCACCCCAGGACGCACCGGGCCAAACACCTCCTCCTCCCAGATCTTCATCCCGGGTCGCACATCCGCCAACAGGGTGGGCGGGTAGAACTGCCCTCCCGCCTCAGAAGCGGACCGCAGCTTGCCACCCGCCAGCAGCAGGGCCCCCCGGGCCACTGCGTCCTCTACCAGGCCGTGCACCTTCTCAGCAAGACCTGCGGGCGCAAGATGACGGTGATGATGGTGGCGGTGATGAGTAGGGGGATGGGAGGGGATCTAAACAGCAGAACAGTGAGACGAGACTGGGTAAGGCCACTGGAGTGCCTCACACCTGGCTGATGTGATGTGCCGACGCAACCCTCAAGGCTCACATCTACCCCGCGGGAAGGAGATCCGGGGGGCCCGCGGGGGCCCCCCCCGCATTAGTTAATGGCGCGTGGGGGGGGGGTGATGGTGATGGTGGTAGTCGTGGTGGTGGTGAGCATGGACGTGCATCGGGACCAAGAGATAACCCTAAAACCCAAAGAAGGACAACACCTAACAGGACCTAAGTAAGGCCCAATGCGTCGTGGTAAACAAAACACAACACACGCGGGGGAGTGCGTCCCCAAACCCATCCGCCTTTCGCGTGACACATCCAGGCCCAGACGTGTCCCTGTGCCCTAGAGCTGAGCCCTCTCCACACCCCTCCCCTCCCTCCGCTGTGTGCCACCACCACCGCCACCGTGTTCCCACCCGGCATGCACATGGCTCCGCAGTCCACTGGCTGGGGGCCCAGCGGGTTGCCCTGACGCAGGTTGCGAATGAGGGGGGTCACCTGGAGGTGGGAGGGAGGGGGAGGAGTGGGAGGGAGAGGGGATGATGGTTACGGCAGTTGGGACACGGTTACGGCAGTTGGCTGCGGGACAGCCGTGGACAGCACTGGTAAGCGGAGGCCCCAAGGGCAGCGGACTGCAACCCAAGGGGAAGTAGTGGGGACTTCCGGCTGGGAAAGGCGTGCGGCCGTATATGTGATATGTCGGGGAGGGTGGCATAGAACACAGGCGATTGAGAAGAAGACGGTAACGGGTTCGAGGCGGAGCGTGCTCTTGTGCGCCGTACCCTTTCCAGGAACTTGTCGTACACTTTGTCGTGCACGAAGAAGCGCTCGCCTCCCGCGCAGTTCTGTCCGCAGTTCAGGTAGGCGGCCTTGAGGCTGATCTGCACCACCTGCGCGGAAGAAGCAGTGGAAAGGGCAGAGAGGATGCGTACGGCTGTTGTGTGTTCCGGAAGGGGGGAAAAGACGAACCACGAACGAGTGAAGCTGCTGCCAAGGGAAGATTGTACAAGAGGGGGGGGAGCGATAAGAGGCAAAATGTAAAGTTCCACTCCCTAAGTCCGAATGAACATCCGCAGGCGGGTGGAGGTAAGGAAACACCAGCGGGATGTCCCCTCCCCTCCCCGATGCGACCCCCAGCCTCTAGCATGGGCACAAACCCCACCCCACCTAACAACAGCCACCCCCCACCCCTGACCCCACATCCACCCCAACCGCCCACCTGGTCGAGGTCGGCGTCCTCAGTGACAATGAACGCGTCCTTACCCCCGAGCTCCAGAACCACGGGGGTCAGTGTGTCAGCAGCCGCACGCATGACCAGCTTGCCAACCTGGGCCGGAACGGGAGCGGTGGGCGGGGGAAGGTAGGGGAAAGACGAGCCACGAACGAGTGAGAATAGCTGCTGCCAAGGAAGGCGAAAGGAGAAGGGGGACGGTGACCAAGCAGGAAAGCAGCTGCACACACTCAGCTGTCACTAAGTTGTGCCCTCAGTAGCTCCCACCCCCAGGTCAAGTCAACCAACCGAATATCTCCCCAGCGCAGGAAACCAGGGAAAGGGAGGAGGGGAGAGGGAGACTGTTTAGGTGACATCTCCTCCCGTGTTTAGGACACCAGCCACATGCAAAGAGACGCCCAAGAGCCCCCAATCACACACACGACCACACATACACGACCACACACACACACGCTCTGGGAGGGCCGGATGATGACTCCGAATTCATCCTCCCTCCTTCAGCCTCCCGTACACCAGTAATCCCTGTTTCCAGCTGTCATGTGTCACGATTGAAATTAGGTACAGGATCGCAAACGCATGCACATATACACACACACTCACCCCCGGGTCCCCCGCCCCCCCCCCCGAACACACACACACACAACCCCAGTATACCTGCGTGGAGCCCACGAAGATGACCTTGTCCACCCCGCCGGTAACCAGCGCATTTCCCGCCTCCCCGTACCCCGTGACGATCTGAACCAGGTCGGAGGGGGCGCCGGCGGCGGCCAGTGCGGAGGATATCATGCGCCCGTAGTAGCCGGTGGACCAGGACGCGTGCTCCGAAACCTGGAGCCAAAGAGTGGGGGGGGGGGGTGGCCCGCCGTGTTCGGGATTGAAGGTAAGGAAAGGAGGGGGAAAGGGAGGGAGGGAGAGAAGGGGGGCCTTTCCCGATACACACCCACACCACTGACCTTCTAGCCCGCCTTACAACCCCCCCTCCCTCGGCCCCACCTTGATGACCAGCGCATTGCCGGCAAACAGAGCCGCAGTGAGCGGGTTGAGGACGTTGTGGAAGGGGTAGTTCCAGGGCACGATGGCTCCAACCTGCGGGGAGGCGGTGGTTGTGGTGGTTGCGGTGGTGGTGGGTGAATCATATGCAAGGAAACAAGGAATGAACGGTCCGCCGGCATCCGTCCATCAAAGTTTGAAATCGCTGCTGGAGTCCTAAACATAGCATGGTGGGAGGATGCGGGCAGCGAAAAGATGGGTAGGGGGCGAGACGTTGGAGAAGGGTAGGTGGTAGCTTCTGGAAATTTCGCTTCGCAAACCCCGATGATGGAGATGGCGGGTAGGATGAAAGCGGACAGTGCCGGGTTGGCTGGTTGTTAGGTAGCTAGGTAGGTATAGCTGGAGAGGAGGCCTTCCTGTAGATCTGACAACTCAGCGGGGGACAATGCGGAGGCTTGGTCCTCCCCCCCCAGCCAGGTCCCTTCAGATAAGGGATTGATCCCCAGGCTAGCGGACGGACAGTAATTATAAAACTGCCACTTCCTCATCCACCCCACCTAACATACACCGCAACCCAGCCCACCCCACTTTGCCCCGCACCCACCCCCCTGCCACTCACCACTCCTAGGGGGATGTACTCCACGCGGGCGGCCTTGTAGAAGCTCTGGTACGGGCGGAGGAGACGGAGGGGTGCCGGTGCAGGTGCAGTAAGAGGATCGCGTTGCAAGTCAATGGTAGCCTAAGAAAGGGATGTGCATTTAGATATCTGAGCACCTGAGCAGCGATGAGGGATGTGCATGTGTATATATACGTGTAGGTGGGGTGAAAGGGCGGAGGAGGGTGAATGGGTGGATGGGTGGATAAGTTCTCTCGGCAACCCGAACCCCAGGACGTGGCCCAGGGAACGTGGTGAACGGGGAAATGGGCACCCATGTTCATGTTGATGTCAATCATCGCCTCATGTCCTTGGGGGGGTCCTCTTCTTCTAGCCCCTCTCGGCGGCGGCACTGCAAGTAGCCACAGCCATGGCGTCCCCGGGAAACACGTCTTCTGGCAACCCAGCTGAGACACATACATACATACATACATACATACATACATACATACATACATACATACATACATACATACATACATACAGGCCCCGACCCCCCGCCTGCAGGCCCTTCCTCCCCCACCACCACGCACCATGATTCCCGACGACCGGCTCTCCGGCCTCAGGTACCTCTCCCCCTCCTTGCACAGCCAGTGGATCTTCTCGCAGGTGACAACCACCTCACCCACGATAGCGTCAAGAAGCGGCTTGCCGGAGTCGCGGGCAGATACCCTGAGCGGGATGGGGAGGGGAACACACATGCGAGGAAGAGATGGGGGCGGAGCAAGGAGGACCAGGGGGTGCAGCGGTCAGTCAGGGGGTCCCTCTTCCCGCCTCTGTCCACCCAAACACCCCCTACTCACCGCTTCCCGCTCCCCGTCCCATCCAAGTCACCTCCCTCCACCCCATACATACACATGCACACGCACAGACACGGCCCACACCTGCAAATGGTCTCGGTATTCTCCACGATGAATTTGAGCAGGATGCGCAGAAGCTTGCGGCGCTGAGAGAAGCTCGAGCGCCGCCACACCTGCACCGTCGCCGCAACCACCGCAGGCCACCCCGTCCATGTATACGTGATGGGATGGCACCACATGGCCGAAACGACAACCGACATCACCACCCTGCACCACCTATTCGACTTCATCGGAAGGTTGTCCATCGGAATCTGGGCCACACCACACCACCACGGGGTGTCGCCGCCATCATCGCTTCCCCACCAACAGGAAAAGCGAAAAAAGAGGGCAATGCCCCGACGAGGGAGGGCAGGCACTCCGTGATCTAAACCGCCTGTAGGAAGTGTGCTCTCGGCCGCGCCGTCGTTCATTATTCAGTCAAACAGGGTTAGGTAAGACCAGTTATCAGCAAGCGTCGTCGGTAAGTCGCCAGTTCGATCCTGTACTTGTATACTTGTAAAATCCGCCGAGCAACGGAGGCGGTGCTGTATAATGCGATATACGTCCCCTTGGGTGAGGTCTTGTTGTGTTAGTGGGTTCGTTCTTTCCCTGCTGCTAGCTAGGGACTGTCAATCCGGCCAGCCTCAACAAGAGAAAGCTGAAGAATAAACCGACTACGACACGCGGTCATCTCTTAGCCCAGATGTTAAAGACTCCAGAGGTGTAAATGCGCCCCGGGTCGCGGCTGCCTTGAGCACCAACACCAACTCGTAACCCCCTACCCCACCTTGGAAGCCTCCCGGGCGCGAGCGATGCGAGCCTTGACCTGTTGCGTATGGGGGGGCCGCCCGCGGAGAAAGGGGAGGCGAGGAGAGGAAGGCGTGTGAGGATTTTCCCATGCCCCGGTGTTAGCCAGTGGGAGTTGTGCGCCAGGGACGGGATCTAGGGAATTCCCTCGGAGGTCTTTGAGCGCTGTGTACATCGCGGCTGAGCATGCTTTTGCAATGTGGGAGAGGCAAAAGTTGCATGCGAACCACGTGCAAGGACCCGGTGGGAGGGCCCAGGGAGGGAAGTTGCCCAACGCAACAACGGGATGTGGCAATGTGAGAAGCGAGTGTGGGGCCCCTGCTTGTAGCCGTTACGGTCGGGCTGTCATAGAAAGCGGGACTTTCAACTTCCGGCAATCAACGACTTAAGCTCCGCGCATCCAGCATCAGAGGGATTCAGTTATGGCTACTCACCTCAGCAGCGGACATAGCGGGTAGGTGGCCGAGGAGCTGCATTGTGCTAGGATCATAGCATGGCACCACGTCCTTGTCGACCGGCTGCCCAGGAGTGTACTTTGCTGCTTCGATGATATCATTTGACTCGGCTGCGGTGTACGGAGAACCTCACAGATGGTATGGCGCAGCAGTCTGTACCCCACCCCGCGTGCTCACCATCGCTCAGCTCCACTTTGATAGACGGGATGCCCAACGTGCTGATCACATCTTTAATCAAATACACGAGTCCAAGCGCCACTACAGCTGCCACTGCCAACTGCAGCAACTGAGTATCGGTAAAGCCAGTCAGCGCGATTCCTTTGTTTACCAGAGCGCGAAGCGCTTCCGCGGCCCCTTGCACGGCCTCCATCTTGAAAACCAAAAATCTATAAATACACAATTGAATATAACTTTTGGAAGGTAGAACCAAGAGCCGACATCGCGCCATGCCGTACTTGTGCCATAATTTTACAAAATTGGCAAAGCAGGCAACATCCCCATGCATTGGAGAACAGTGTACCGATTTCATACGTTCGGAAGAAGCCCTTTATCATAGGGCAACATTTGCTGGCGTCTAGAGTTTCCGATTAACGAGACATCAGCTCCATCATGAACTTTCCGCTAGACTCCGTGCAAGATCTCCCAGAAGATGCAAAAATGGCGCTGGGTGCGGCGTTGGAGCAGATGCAAGTGCGCGATAGGTGCGTCGCGTGAAGGCGGCCCAAACAAAACCCGACCCCAAAGCAGCTGCGCCTTCTATGCTTACGGGATCACGGAATGGTCTCATACTGACATGCACGCAGCCTCAAAATGTATAACCGGCTAGTCGAGCGATGCTTCAAGGAGTGCGTGGAGGACATGCGCAGCAAGGCGCTGACTGCCAAGGAGGAGCAGGTGCGTACCCGGCATCGCGGCAACGTGCATCTAGCGCACAGCAATCAGAGCCTGTGACCTCTCCCCCACCCGCCGTTATCCGTGTGTATGCTGCGGAGGATTAGGCTCCCGTGTGCTTTTATCTCCAAAAACCTGCGGACGATTTATTATCAGCTGAATCCCGGCGGCGACGGGATCGGACGTCTCTCTGATATTGAGCCACATAAGCCTCTTTCTTTCACCCCTCCCTCCCCCAACAGTGCGTAGCGAAGTGCTGCGAGAAATTCATGCACGTCACGGCACGCGTTGGGATGCGGTTTCAGGAGTTCTTCTCCCAAATGGAGCAGCAGGCAGCTGCGGCGGCAGCAGCAGCGGCAGCCGGCTCGCAAGGGAAATAGTCCCCCCATAGTTACTCTGCTCGTATTTTCGACACTGGCGTGGATGGAGCCTGGACAATACGGAACACTACATACAACGCCTCCAAGCCAAGCTGTTGCCCTAGCTGGGCTGCGTTGCCAGAGGCCGGGGCAGTTAGCACTATGTGACGGCTTTGGTCGTTGCCACCAATGTCTAACGCATAGACATGCATATGACGCTCAAGGCCTTCTTCAGGGCGGAGAGATGGTCTGAAAAGCAGGCAGGAGCTGCGAGGGGTGTCACTGTGTTGGACAGGGGGAGGGGGGGCTGTCAATTCTGGGCGGCGGATGATCCGACCGGGGTAGGGTCGCAGCACTGTCAACAGCTGCAGTTGCCGGAGATAGGGGACGTACTTTCACTTTTGTAAGCCTCAGTCACAGGCCAGGGAGACGGGCCCAAAATGCCTCAGCTCATGTTGCAGCGCGTGCGAGCAAACATGTACGGCAGTTGCTTCTGAGCGCATCGGAAGTTTGGGTTTAGCGAAGGGATGAATACCGGACTATATAACGTTTGCTTCAATGTTTGTTGATATGCTTCCTGCAATAGCACGTCGCCGCGTGGGTTTGGACACTGCATGGGAGTGTCCGGATGGAGCGCAGGAGCTCCATGCGCCGGGGTGTCAGCGTGTTTTAGACCTTCTTGTATCGATTTCCGCAACAGCGGTTGAGTTTTTGTGTATTGGGATAAGCAATGCGGAGGCTTGGTGTGGAGTGCAATGACGAAGGTGCTGGTGCACGAAACGATATAATTACACACTTAACTCCGTACGCACACCGTCACGTTTTCATGCGTGCTTTCGTGGTGGTGCCCATGGCGCCATTTTCTCCTCCCCGGATGGTTTTGTTTGGTGGTTCGGCAAGTTTCAAATCTCACCAAGTTCTCTGCATGCAGTAACTGGCACAAGCCCTAGTCGCAAAAGGATCCAGCTAGCCTGCTCCCTGCTTCGATATGTTTTCCAAAATCTGAAGCAACCTACTTTCCCGAAGTGCAACCCTAGGGAATATAAGGGCAGGCCTATACCTATTACCACCCTCTGCACTCTCCATGTCCTTCACTAAGTTACCCTGCCCAAATCGGTAGAGCATACCCGCGCCCGACCAATACCAACACCCCAACGCGGACATGATGTGTCTTGAGGTTGCCTGCTCTAAATCTACGTAAAGTGGACTTGCATTCGTTCAACTTCCATGACCCTTCACAGTTGTCAACCACATATTAATGGTTAATGGTAATTCATATTAATTTAAAAGCCCTTGGGGCGCTGCTGCCGTTTCTGCAACTAAGAATTTTAACGGCGAGAGCACAGCATCGCTCTACATCGCGGGAACCAACACCTCTCCTCCTCCCCTAGGGGTAGCTCTACCCATCGGTCAGTTATCCGCATCTTTGGCCGGGAGGTCGACATCCGCTAGAACCCTTTCCGGTAAGACCGGTGACAGCCCCGAATCCACAATCGACATATCCCAATAAAATACACACTCTCTATCCTGCAGAAGATAAACACCACGCTCGCGACCACATGCACACCTGCAGTACTGGAGAGAATCTTCTCTTGCATAAGCGCCTAGATTCATTCAGACCGTACACGTTGAACATGTAAAAACGTGGACCGACATCTCCCCTGGCCTCTCACAACAACAACAACCAGCAGAATTATCTAGCAGCACAGCAAAACGCCGTTTTGAACAGAGGGGGGTTGCGCTTCCACGGAATGCCAATGCCCGAACACTACCTACCCATCTCCCTCACATAGGTCCTACACAGAATACATACGAGTGTGAACCGCCTGGAGGATCACAAGCTGCAAGACTCTGGCAGAGCAGCCACTCAAATGCGCACGTACGGCCACAGTCCCACACGGGCCACAGCCGCAGACGCAGCTTGTCTGCACAGCAGCACGCAGCAGCCATCCAGCTATACCTTACTCGTCGGCAGTTTGCGTTCCTGGCAACAGCACCGGCGTCTCCACACCAGTCGTTCTGCTGCTGCTGTCTTTCCTGTGGCCTTGGATATGGTGACAGCGGCGCGCAGCGTGCAGACCCGCTCGCACGTGTGGACATGCAGGAGCTGTGCGAGCCTCTGCATACCCACCACATGTGCGTACCTGTGAACCTGCGAAAGTCTGCCAGCAGGCCTTCCCACCTGTGCCCTGGCGTAGTAACGTATCGGAGGGCGCGAATAGGTGCCGAGCACATTTACCCTCATACACACATACACGCCTCCATGCCGCTGCTTGAAGTCATTGACCTTTCGTGCTTTGAGGCAGCAGCACCGATGGGACCGTGGCCCTGCACCACCACTACACTACTACCATCGCCAACGTCAACATGTACAGCATGCATGCCCTCTGACTGCCCCGCAGGTTATTGGACCCACTCGAACCCGTCCTCCTCCAGGTCGAGGGGGCCACAGCAGCCCCTGTAATATAATACTGCTGCCACAACCTAAACCTCTATCATAGCCATAGCATATTTCCCTTCAGGTGCTCTACTTTGGGGGGTGCGTTGCCCCCTATTCAAAAAAACATTCCGCATCAAATTTAACCTCGGCCCAACCTGACGCGCCTCAGCCCATGCATCACCAGCACCAGCCCGGGCGCCCCCTGTGAGCTGTGACCCTCTTCCCGTAGCCGTCCTGTAACCGTCGCGGAAGCCCTTAAAACACCAACACAAAAACTCCTCAGCAGCCCTGCAGCGCTCAAGACCACCGCAACCGCCACGAGAAGCCAAGCAAGCAAGTAAGCAACCACCATCATACAACCACCCCGCCATGCCATCGGTTAACAAAACCCCGATGTGCCACAGCACACCACCACTGTGGCATCCACATCCAGCTTCGCGGGTCACCGCTGCTGTCGCACCCACCGCAAAAGCGACCGCATGGGCAGTCGCGATGTCGCCGCGCGGCGCTTCAACGTGGCGCACAGCATGTCCCGCAGCTCCCGCCGCGGCACCCACCGCAGCAGCTTCAGCGTCTCTACCGCCTGCGCCACCTGCGTATCGTCGGCAGAGTGCACCAACCACTGAGGAACCCTCTCCACGTACAGCCGCAGGAAGGCGCGCGGAGGCAAGATGCCCGCCTTGGCCGCCTGCCAGCACACGTAATGCAATGTGCGCGGCTCCGCCAAGTCATCATCCGGATGCATGGGCAAGGAGACCGTTGCCGCCACTGCCATGCTCGAGTTCACGAGCCTGGGCGGTTGGAAGGCTGCGGGCCCCGCCACTGCTAAAGCCGTTTGGTCGGTCGACTGCAGGGACCGACCTCCCGGGCGTGGGTGGTGTGGACGCGGGTGTAAGTGAGGGTGCGGAGGAGGGTCCGGGGACGCGCGCGGATGCGGCGAGTGCGGTTGTGATGAATGCGGGTGCGGTGCATTAAGCTGCTGCGCCCGTTGTTGTTGTTGTTGTTGCTGCTGCTGCTGCAATATCGGCCCTGCTGCACCGTCCTGGTGCTGCTGCGGCCATTCAAGCGACCGCGACGTCCGCTGGGGCAGATTTGCTTGCGGCTGCTGTTGCTGTGGTTCTTGCCGCTGCTGATGCTGCTGCGTCACCCAGTCCGGCCTTTCCGTAGGGTGCTGCTGCGGCAGAGGCCGTCGGAGTTGTTGTTGTTGTTCTTGCAGCTGTTGCTGTGGCTGTTGTTGCTGCTGTTGCGACTGCTGCTGCGGAACAGAGTGTCCAGGCAAACGCCGGACTGCCGGCTGGGGCAGCTGGTGATGTGACTGCTGTGCGGAATTAAGGGCAGCAGGTCGGTGCACGTGTGACCCCCGATACGGCTCCTGCGGGTAGCTATGAGCCCCCACTGGCTCCCCGCATCCCACCCCGCGCTCCGCAGCGCGCTGCGGCTGTGGCATCTGCTGCTGCTGCAGCGCCTGGGCCGCCTGCTGCTGGTGGCATTGAACCTGCAGCTGCAGCTGTGCTTGATGCTGCCGTGATAGCAACGAATGCTGCCTCTGCAGCTGCTGCGTCGACGGCTTCGGCGGCACGAGAACCTGCGCCTGTGTCTTTGCTGGTGGCTCCCCCCCGTGTTGAAGCCCCTGTGAGCTATGCAACTGTTCGGCTGTTAGGATTCGCCCATCCGCAGATTCAGCTGTCATTCTCTGCTGCGGCTGCAGCCCCAAAAGCTGCGAGGCGTGAGGTGGCCGCTGCCGCTGCTGAATCAGCTGCTCCGCTGCCCGTTGTTGGGGCAGCTGCTGTTGTTGCGGCGGCTGTTGTTGCTGCTGCTGCACCAGGCCAGACGATACCGCAGCAGGGTGTGGCGGAACTGGTGCAGGTACTGGCACTGAATGGATCAATGGCTCCCCCATGTACCGAGAGAACACTTGGCCCCAAAACGACGCCGGCGCGGGGCAGCCGAGCTCTCGGAATGCATGAGCCAGCATGGCCAGCTGGCTTGTGGACGCCTCCGGTAGCCGACGCTCCATGTAGGCGTACAACGGCCGCAGATCAGGTCGCGCTGTGGGGTGTACTCGCCGGTGCGCGGCTACAAAGGCAGTGAGGAACCCCATGGACCAGCAGTCCATGGGATTGGGTTCGCATGTGTAGACCTCCGCCACGACAGGCATGAGCACGCCGTACAGGTGGGATCGCACGCGCAGCTTAAACTTATGGCAGTTGTACAGGAGCTGGGCTGCGCGCCAGGGCACCAGCCCTACAGCTTCCCGGTCAGGGCGCTCCAGGATCCGGTCAACGCACTGCGCCAGCAGTCGGCGCGAGGCGGGGCCCATGTGGATGAGACCGCGGCAGCCCGCCCGAGACAAGCCATACAGCAGGTTGTTGAGGGTCGTTAGATCCAGTTGCTCCAGGAGATCTGCTCGGTGCAGGACGGAACGATAAAATTCTACAATAAACTCCGGGCGCCACCGGTGATCCAGGCGGCCGATGGAGGTGGAGATGTTGGAGACATCCGGGGCGCGGAGCTCCGGAAGTCGGTTGTGCACACTGGCGCACCACTCGTGCATCAACTTGTCCACGGCCGGCTCGTACTGCTCCAGCTGCCAGTCGGCGTTGCTGAGGGCCCACATGACGTTCGCCAGCGCCTGCACTCCGAACAGGCGCAGCTGCTGCGATGTGGTGTCAATTAGCCGTGCAAGGAAGCGCCGGAACGCAGGTTCTCGCACGGGGGCCGCACCAGATGCAGACAATCCATCGCGTTTATGCGGCCCCGTTGACTCAAACAGTTTCGCAAGTCGTGTCCAGGCCGTGCTAACGTTCACAAAGTCGACGATGTCTATGTTTGCTTCCAGCAGCGCGGCCAGCTCCTCCCATGTGTTACAGTGCTTAAGCCGATCATTAAGCTGTGCTTGCACTGACAGCTCGGATCGCGGTGCCTCAAGCAGTTGGTAAAGCCCCGACAGGTGACCCGCGACAGGCGCAGATATCCCTGACTGGCAAACCTGCTCAAAACAATAAATAGTTTGTCTCATATTGCCATGATTTTACATTGAATGCATGCATGGGAAGGGCCGGCTCCCACCTCGCTTGTTGCACTAGTCCGGGCGGCTGCCTGAGCAACTTGGGCCTGCTGGTGGCCAGTGGAGCTAATAAAAGCACAGCACCGTTGAGAACAAGACTTAGATCTACTTGCAGGAGTTGTCGAGTTGGTGTTCAGGCACCTCCCAACCAGCATCCTGCTCAGGAAAAGCTCCCCAGCCACGGTGTCCACGCATATCACAGAAACTAAGCCTTAAACCATGTTCGATGATTGGGACAATGCCGATGATGGTCCCACTGGTCCATGCAATGCGCTGAGATCTTGGTGAGGGCCCTGCAGTACCCGTCATTGTGTTGGCTTTGCCATCATGGCGAGCTAACATAAAAAATCAATAGTTGTTTTTCCTTAAGATTACTTACATATATAGTTATGAGATGTTTTAAAAGACCATGTTAAAATGGAAGTCCGCCCCGTTAAGCGTCTTGAGCTCATTAAAGTTCTTCTTGTTTGGCAAATATCTCGGGGTTCATTCCCACCAGGTATCTTTTTGCTCCTGTCTTACAAATAATGCCTCAGCACGAATCGCTTTCTTGACGAGACCTCACGCACCTCCGATATGGGACACGCACCGAGGGCTACGTGCGAGTGTAAACCCTGCGTGTTGATGGCGCGCCATCTTTCCGTGTTCCCGGCGGACTGTCACCCAGACGCCAATGTTAACTCCTCTTGGCTGGATCCTCGCTGGACGCAGCCTTTTCCGATGTACCGCAGCAAGCACCTTACCCTAGCAACTGCGCAGGATCACGTCAATAACTTCTCAAACCGCAAACACTGAGACCAGCTGCTGGAATGTCACTACGGACTGGATGAGCTTGCAAGCACCGTTAAGAGGTTTGCTCATTACGCCTGCTGTACCCCCCTTTCCCCCACGGGGTAACTGCCGTACTACCACTGTCGTGACCACACGGTGTCTTTGTTGCATTTTAAGGGGAAAGGAGAAAAGCGACTGTCTAGGTAAGGAAGGATGGCGATGTGCCGCTATGTGTTGACTGCAGCGCACGGAGGCTGCCGTGTCTCGTTGATCCTATAAAGCTTACGCCCAGTCGAAGGCTAGCGGAGCGGGGAGAGTGTGCTCGGACACAGCGGGGAAATCAGCCGAGCGCTTCAGGCAATTAGGTGATGATCCTCCTGATAAGCCGCTTGCTATCAAAGCGTGTCCGTTCCTCTCCCACGCGCATGCGCACACACACCCTTGGCTTTGCCCCCCTGGGAACACCGCCATGCCTCCACGTGTCCGCGTACGTCCGCGACCAATCCACACGCAAGGTCGTACATTTCACCTTGTAACAGCAAAATTATTTGCGTGGATTCCCTTCCTAAGCTCCCCAAAAATTCTCTGTATGACTTCGGGCGCTGCATTCGGTCTTGCTTTGCTGTGGATCGTTAGTTAAGAGCTAGGTAGCTAGGTTAGTAGGTGCAGGTAAATCGATGATATTTTTTCATTGGGATTCTTTCATTGTTCGTCGCCCCTTTCTCCCCTTGATCACGATCTGCTTTATTTGCTATTTTTCATTCTGTAACCGTCCGTAATTTTTGCCCTTCTACAAGCATTAGCCTTGTGTAATTAGCATGTAATCGGCCTGTGGCGAAAGAAAGAGTCGCAGAATGGCCACCGTGTGTGGAATGTAATGACGGATTGTGGAACGTTTCCGCTGCCGCTGTGCTACTCCTCCCAACAGTTACATCACCCACCCACTCAATGCCTCCCACAAATGACTTCAAAACGACTTACAAAAGGCACTTCAGCTCGCTAGTGCTCACACACACAACTGGAGTGCCGTACTGGCGCATATTCGTACACGTGCCTGAATCAGCAGTGCGGTCCATCCAGTTGTGGATGCGTGCGCAGCCGTGCGCAGTTAATGGGTCGACGTGCCGCTGTGTTGATGGCCATTTTGACTCGAGCATCTTCCTAAGTTGAGGCCGTAAGAGAGTTATTACGCGCCGGCGCCTCTTGAGACGCAGAAAGCTATCCAGTCTTCTCACGCCGCCATTCGGGCGCATCAATCGCAAGGCCAGCACGCCAACCCATCGGTGCAGGCCAGCAGCAGCTCCTTCAGCCGCTCGGAGCCTGCTGTAGCCTGATCCAAAGAAAAGAGAAAACTAGCGAGATAGAGAGAAAAGAGCAATATAAGAACAGATGCCGCTCCTTGCCACATGCATCAGCTTGCCGCACGTGCATAACCTTGTACGACGAATATGAACTTAAAACATTCCGACCTTTTGACCGCGGAAAAGGGAAGCAAAGAGCATAGCAGACAAAATCCCAGGACAAACTAGAACCAAGTCACGGAAGAACAAGCACGGTAAAGTAAGCGGCAGAAAAACGAAATCCCTGCCGAGTTTCCTTCCCAGGGCCGTGGCCGGGACAGGTCTCCCACGCAACACGTGTGTGTCTCCGTTCACAACCGCCGCAGCAGTTTCGCCCACATATCCTCCCCAACCCCACGCTCACCCCACCTCATAGCGCCCCACCAAGCAGCACGCCTCCATTGCTGTTGCGGAAGGGGAAAATCACCAGTTCACAGCCACCTACTTGAAGATAAAGTTGAAGATATGTAGCCACATGTAGCCACCAATGTAGCCACATGCACGCAGCCACGAGCAATGCGCCAGTGACACCCTGCGCGACACCCTGCGCGCCTTCCCATCCCTGTCCTAGTAGTACGAAGCCTTCCTCCGGACATAACTTCCTCCGTTCATCCGTTCGTCGTCAGGGCTCATCTGCACTCTCACTGGTGCAATTAGATGTCCTAATGATGACTACGTCAGTGCTCTCGCTGAAACACACCCACCGCGGAAATGCCCCAGTTGTGCATTTCTTTTCCCGCACATGGTGTGTACGATATGTACGGTGTACCAAGCCGCCGCCCATACACATACATACATACATACATACATACATACATACATACATACATACATACATACCCGTGTAGGCCACAACTAACATGTGGCTGTGCAAACACAGTCACGCGACTTGGAGAGGGCATGTGCAGGGGGCCCCATGCAGTCAGGTGCGTGCGTACCTCGCAACCCCACCCCTACACCCTCACCCCCCTCTTCTTGCCAGGGGTGCCACTGCACGGCCACAACAGCACTCAGCACACGCCGCCGCCAGGCAATCACAGCCTGCAGGCAGTAAGCCACCACCTGATGGTACCGCCACCACCACACATCATCATTCGTAGCTCCGAAACCATGAGTCGTGCCGAGTACGACACGCACGACGTCGTTGCCCCAGAACCCAAGTAATGCAGAAGGGCATCGAATGCGCGCCCAATGAGCTCCACCAGGCGTTTATTTTGCACCCACCATCCGCGAATAGAAATATACACAAATGGTTTTATTTCATACATCATAAGGTAAAACCACGGGTAAAGGACAGACAATTGTGCACAAGGCGGAAGGTGGCACTTCTCTGCGCCCACGAGGGTACGTGGGCATCCGATGCGTGCGTCCTCAGTCCCAACACCTCAAGAGTCCAACAGCTTCATCGGGGAGCCATCGCGACCGCTGTACCTGCGTGATCGGTCACAAGCATACTATGGATTGTGTTCCCATCGCCATCGCAATCGCCATCGCCATGGCCACATTTCTTGCCACACGAATCGTACTAAAAGCGTTGTTTCCATTCATCATCACCATTATGTACAAAAGCAACATACGACACCTGACCGGTGTTGAACGTGTCGCCCCAGCAGAGGGTCGGGAAGCCTGCGCTGTTTACGAACCAGCAACTAGTCGGTACAAAAGCACTGTCCAGATGCTTTTGTCTTGTCTTGGCCACAGCCATACATGTATATATGTATTTATGTATGTACGTATACGCATCCTCCCCCCCCTTGCAAGACGCCTAAAAAAACACACCCGTGTGCTACGTGCTACACAGGCTCAGCAGCTTAGGATGGAGCTCACCAAGGTCACGAGGAGAAACTAATGCCACAACAGCTCTGTTTATCGTGACGCAGCAGCAGTTAACCATATCGCAAAAACGTTGGTCAATCACAGCGGCGGTGTAGCCGCACGGTCATTCACAAGCACAACCCCCAGCACCCGCCCCCCCCCCTACGTCAGGAAGGGGAAATCGTCAACTTCAAGTGTCCGTCCAAGACCCAAATCGCTCAGGATTGAAAATCGCCCTCATCGACATGATATGAGACCACATCTCGAACGAAGAACGCGAAAAACGCGAAAAAGAGAAAAGGCAAAGAAGACGAAGGAGATAAGGAAAGGATGGAAGTGAAGGACGACACACATGCCCAAGAAGACCCATACACACACACACGAGGGTGCACTCCGCCATAAAACAACAGCCGTACTCGATAGTATGAAAGAGGGACGAGACAGAGCGGGCGCCGGGTGCGACCGGGCATGAACTATGCATATTGATGGTAAGCCGCCTGCTGGTGCTGTAGCAATATCTGTTGTTGTTGCTGCTGCTGTTGCATCAGAAGTTGCTGTTGCTGGGCCTTGCGCACTGGCTGCGCTTCCGTACGCTCCACAAGCTTCGCTGCGGAGGCTGGAGAGAAGGACGACATCAAACCTGCCAGCGGCGGCAGCGTGCCCTTGCCGCTGCCGCCGCCGCCGCCAGCGGTGCCGTTGGCGGTGCTGCTGCGGTCCTTCTGTGACGGTGCACCGATACAGGCCGTACCACCGCCGCCACCAGCGGCAGCAGCCTGGGACACCCCTGCCATCGGGGTGATTCGTGCACGTCCTGCCACCGCCGCCAACAGCGCAGCTTGGGCTGTAGAAGGGCTGTTGACGGTGGCGAGGAGCGCCGTGGGGGACATCACGCGGCCGCCGCCCAGACCGCCGCCTCCGCCGCCAGCCTCGTCCTCCGCCGCCGCTGCATCGAACAAGGCCAAGGGCCCCGGCCGCGTCGCCGCGGCGGCGGCGGCGCCTGCGCCGCCGCCTTTTCCTCCACCTCTGTCCACCCCAGCCGCCATGCCGGGGTGACTGGTGCGGGACTTGGCGCTACCACCATGCCCGGGGCCGTGTCCTGCCGGACCGGTGCCGGTGCCGTCGCCCGACCATGCGGCGGCTCCGGCGCGCGCCACCGGGGACATGAACTCCATTCCTTGTGGCTGATGCGGCGTCTGTGGCGTCATTACGGTGATAGCGGGCCCGCCGCCACCGCCACCGCCGCCTCCACCGCCACCGCCACCGCCGCCGCCAGCCCGCGGGTTGTGAACTGGCTGTGTTGGGGGTTGCGGACTGTGATGTGGGTGATGATGCCCGGTTAGATGTGGCGACTGTTGTTGTTGCTGGTGTGCCGCCGCCAGCAGGGCCGCCGCGCCGGGGGCCCCTTTCGGAACAGCGGCCCCAGGCCCCACACCGCCGCCGCCAGCGGCGCCTAAGTGGCCCACGGCAACGGTGGGGATGACCGTCGGCGCTGGCGCTGGCTTCGCTGTAATACCCGCCGCCGCCGCCACCGTCGCCTGCAGCTGCGCCACTGCGCGGTTCACGGCGTCCTGCAAACTTGCGGCTATAGTGCTTGACAGCGCTGCCGCCAGATGCTGCTGCTGCTGTTGTTGTTGTTGGGAGGGAGACGGCGAAGTACTCGGCTCGCGGTTCGATCCGGCGCCGCTGCTGCCGTTGCCGCTGCCGCTGCTGGCGCCGGCATTCACAGAGTCCTGCGGCGAAGAAGCCCCGCCGCCGCTGCCGTTTCGGCCGCTGACGGTGGCTGCTGAGGCCATCGCCTCCTGTAGCGCCTCGATTTTCCCGGCCAGATCAAAACGCAGCTGCACGACTTGCTCGGTGAAATCGCTCCGAAGCCGATCGATCTTGTAGGCGATATTTTCATGTGACTGCGGTGGTATGTATGTATGTCCAAAAGAGAGAGAAAAGAGAGCAATGGCAGAAGTTGCGGCGGCGGCAAGAGCGGGTGTACGGTAAATGAACAAGTCACCGAGATGTCTGAACAGGAGGGGAGGAATCTCTGGAAGGAAAAGAGAAAAGAGCGAGAGAAGGCACATGCCGTACAATATGTACGGCTAGCCATATCCCACGATATGTGCTCTTCAGTCAGCAAGCAGCTCAACGTCCCCCTGAAAAGCACACTACCGTACTGCACTCTTTGCAGAAGACACGTACCGCTTGTACGGCTTGCCGTAGCTCGTACCGCACCATTTCCAGCTGCAGCGCCAGGAGCTGGCTCTGTGGGTGGATGTCGTACGGCCGCGCCGTACAAGTGCAGAGCAGGTCAGTTCAGGGATGTAATCAAATCAATGACCGGAAGACTCTCCCTCCCTCCCACTACCTCAAGCCCTCGCAAGGCCCCTACCCGAGACTGCCGTACACTGCAGTACAGCGAACCAGAACCATCCATTATTTAACGAACAAAAGCCGACTGCAGGCCGAACTGTACGGTAGGAAACCCCAGAGGACGATGAACCACGGAGCTCGGGAGCTTATCACCAACACCAGCAGCACACACCACACACCACCACAGGCAGTGTGACACAGAGCCCATCCCCAGGTCGCTGTCACCCCCCCCCCCACCACCACCACCATCGCAACCCCCACCATCGCAACCCTCACCACCACCATCGCAACCCCCACCCCCACCATCGCAACCCCCACCCCCACCATCGCAACCCCCACCCCCACCACCACCACGTACCAGCGCTGACAGAGGCAGGTTGCCGTCGTCCGCCCCGCCGACCGATCCCGACCCGTGTGGAGGTGATCCGCCGCCCGCGGCCGCTGCCGCCGGTGCCACCGATGATATGTCCGACCCCGCACTGCCCAGGAGGCTCGTCTGAGGCCGCTGCTGCTGCTGCGGGAGACGCGCTGCTTGATGCTGGTACTCCTGTATCCACTGATGCTGTAGCAAAGCCTGTTGTTGCTGCTGCTGCAGCTGCAGCGCCGCGTGACGGTTTATGGAAGACCGCTGTCGCGCCGTGAGCCGGCGGGACGTGCACGACACAGGTGCGCCCGACGCCGGCGGCGCCGCCGCGTGCTGCGTCATGGCCGCGGCGCTCTCCCGTACTGCAGAACCGGACGCCGAGTCCGCACCGCCGAGGCTCGCACCCAGTCTAGCCGTCCCGGTGCCGTACCCACCGCCGTACCATGTACGGGGGTACCTTACGAGCTCGTCTTCTTCGTCCGAACCGGCGGCGCCGGCGGCACCGTCGAGCAAACGGCACCACGGCCAGGGAAGGAACTCCGATGGGGCCGCCGCCGCCGCCGACGGCGGCGGCGGTTGCTGTTGCTGCGTCCCCTGGGCTCCCCCGCCCGTCGCCGTCGAAGCTTCCGCCGTCCCCGCCGCCGCCATCTCAGCGCGCTCCTCTTCGTCCTGCTGGTGCTGCAGCCGCTGGAAGGCATCGCCGACGCCGCTGAAGGAGACTCGGTGCGGCGGCTGCGTACGGACCGCAGCAGGGCGGGTGAGGGGGAAAGGTGAATTACATGATAATGGCGATGAGGTAAAGGTGCCAAAGGTACATCAGCCGCGACGTTCAAAGCACCGATGGCCGGGGCAGGGGGATGGGAGGATGGGGGCATGCTGCACTAGCGGCGAAACACGGCGGTGACTGGGAAGGGCATAGCGCACACAAGGTTGCGGGTCATGGCTATACACCAGGCGTGGGAACTCGGAGCCCCCACCACACCACACCACACCACACAGACTCTCCCCAGCTCTACGATGTAATGCTGTTTGTATGTATGTTGTTACAGGGTGGTTAAGCTTCACCAGCGGCCCCCTTTCCCGAGGCAGTTCCCTGCTCTCCCCTGAGAGAGGGGCACCCTAATCCATTCACCCCATCCGACTTCAGAATGTATTCGTTGGGTTCAGCAACTCACCACCAGCATCCAACCAAATCTAGCGGATCAACGGCGCCTCAACTTAGTTCCTGGTCAGCTCGCAAGTTGATATTATCACGTCCTACACCGTCCATAAGATGGGGGGCCACCTCCCATTTCAACACTCCTCAAACACCTGAGGAGTCGGCAGGCGGATTTGAACCCGGACACTCCGGGAGCAGAAGTCAGGCCTTAACCTCTGCCAGCCGCCTGTATGTATGTCTGCACACAATGTACACCCTCACTCACTCAACTCACCTGCTCATCCCCCCCATGCATGTCGACCCCGCGGCCTGTCGTACACCGGGCCCGGCCCCTGGACGGCCCACGCGATGAGTAATCCCGTCCGGTGACGCCGCCGCTGCCCTGCCGTACAATGCTGCCGTCGCCTGTGTCACCACAGCCGCTGCTGCCGCCGTTGCGGAGGTGCGTAGCCCCTCGGCCTGGCGACGTCGACGGCGACGCCGCCGCCATTACCTCCACTGAGACCGCGTCTGCTGCCGCTGCCGCTGCCGCTGCCGTCGCTGGCGGTGGCGGTGGCGCCGCTGGCAGCTGCAGCCTCGTCATGAGGAGCTGCGTGAACTCCCCGTGCCGTGCCGCCGAGTACATGAGGACGTCCTCCGTGACGAGGCCGCGGAGGCAGGCGGGGAGAGCCAGCAGCACCGCGGGCGGCGGCGAGTCAAAAAACTGTACGAAGGGCGGTGTAGTAAATATGTATGTATGTGGGGTTGGGGTGAAAGCAAGGTGCGGGAAATGATGAGCGGTTAGATGAGGCGGACAGATTGCTCGACATAAAACGAGAATCACGCAACCTGAGGGTACTGGGGCACATCATCACACAACACAATGACCGTCCCCTCCTCCCCTCCCTGCCCTCGTCCCCACCTTGTACCCCTGTGAGTCGCTCCACATCATCCCCTCCGGCATCACTGCCACCACATTCACCCCCGCCGCCACCGCCGCCTGCACCTCCCGCACGTGGTCAGGACTGGCCAGCAGCATCTCGCTCAGCACCACCAGCAAGTTCTTGCAGCCGGCAATCACGTGAGACCAATCGCTGGATGCAGTCCTGTGCTCCAAGGAGGAGGGGGAGGTGGAAGCGGAGGAGGGGGAGGGGTAGAGCGGGATGCGACGAGAAAGGACGAGGAGGGGAACGGATGAAGCAGGTGCCGCAGCTAGCGGATATAAGGAAGGCAGAACATGCAGGTCCATACTCATACACACACCGCGCACACGCAGCCAGGACAGACACACGGACAGACGCACACAGCACATAGACGTGCAGTAGGGAGCAGTGTGGCGCCTGCCTTAACCAGCCTTTCCGGGCCCCCCGTATGTACCTGTGTTGCGGGTCTATAAAGGCCGGCACCCCCTGAAGCACCAGCATGGGGTACACGGTGAACAAGGCAAACTGGTGCGCATCTGCCCGGTGGTGGCTCACGAACACTTGGAACCTGTTTTGGCGGGGGAGGGGAAGGGAGAAGTGGTTGCAGCTCTAACCACCTCTAACCCTTGATGGGTGATGGGGGTGACGTGGTGGTTCTTCGTGCGTGTGGGGAGGGGGGTTGCTTTTTCATTATTGGTTCTTAGTTTGGTTGTTAGTTTGGTTGTTAGTGTGGGCACTTGGACGTACTTTTAAGGGAATCCCGACGGAAGGCTGGCGGGCGGGAAGAAAGCAGGATGACGGTGATGCTGTCATTATGCAGCAAGAACAATGAAGGAGCGACAAAACAATCAGCATTAGCGCCCACCACGCTTACCGGGAACCATGCTCTGCCTCAGCCCCAGCTCCTGCCGTACCGTTGCGGTACAATGCCCGAAATGCCGCCACCGCAGGCCGGCTAGTATACCCCACCAAGCCTGTATCTCCCATATACAGCAGCGCCACACACGCGGCCTCACCGACCCGCGGGTCATCTGCCTCCGCCGCCAATAAACGCAACACCGCCGCCGCCCCAGCGGCGCGCAGCGCCGGCACCAGCTCCGCGCACGACGCCAGCCGAAGCACCGTCTGTACGCCGGCGGAGGCGCGAGCCGCCCACGCAGTACGGGAGATGCGGCCGGCGGCGGCGTGGTGGAGAGATGAAACGACCGCGTCCAGCAACGACGGCAACACGTACCCGGGCGACCCAGGCTTAGCGAGCTTGCGCGCCAGCATGGGGTTCGCGGCCAGGCACTTGAGGGTGTGGAGGACCTCCTCCAAGGGAACCGGAGCTGCCGCCGCCTCAGAGCCGCCGTCCGAAGACGGCCGTGTTGCCCGGCGGCTGCCGACACCGCCGCCCCCGCCGCCGGCAGCGGCGGCGGTGTCACTGGTTCCGATGAACCCGGATACTGTGATGCTGGACAGCGCGTAGCCGTTACCCGTACTCCCGTGGCCGCTGCGGCCGGTGGCGGGTGAGAGGGCGGCCTCAGGCAGCGTCCGTACTTGCCAGCCGGCTGCGGCAGTGTCATGGTGACGCTGCTGCGCCGCCGTGGCGGCGGCGATACCGGCGGCGTCGTGGGCAGTGGCGATGTTGGAAGCGCCGTTGATCAGCACCCCCGCGCCCCGGGCCAGGACGCCACCGTCTGAGACACGCACGCCGCGAGTCGCCGTCGCTGCACTTCCGCTGCCGTTGGCGCCGCCGCTGCGCCGCTGCAAGCTGCTGCCGGCAGCGGTACCGACGGGTACGGCTGGCGCCGTCCCCGTCGCACGCGCTGCTGCACCCACGTCGCCAGGGCCGAGCGCCGCTGCTAGCAGCGTCGTCAGCAGCGGAGGCGCCCCGTTCACCTTCAGAACCTCCTCCGCCCGTACATTATCCCCGTCGGCACCAAACACGTTGCACAGCGTCAGCAATGCCGTGCGCCGCAACGTCGACATGGCAGGCGCCGCCGATAACAGATTCGCCAGCGGCTCATAGTACGACTCCGTACGCAGTGACGGCGCCAATGCGTCTGACGTCGACATGCGGTACACGACATCCAGAAAGGAAGCGCCGGCAGCAGCAGCAGCCGCCGCTGCAGCGGAGTCGCCGGCGGCTGCCGCAGTGGCGGCGGCTGCAGATTCCAGTAGGCTGGGTAGCAGCAATGAGGCTTCGCGGAGGCCGTAGTGATGCGCTGGGCAGACGGCGACTGTCGCCAGGAAGTCGCCGATGGCGGCCACCAGCGGGTCATTGAGTCTGTTGCGGCGGGCGTATAGATCCCCACGCATCCGAGTCATCAGCCCGCTCAGAAACACATCCTGAGGGCAATACAGGGCAATACAACACAGGGCCGGAACGAGTCACTGAACGTTAACAGCAACATGGCAAGGTGAGAAAGGTCAAGGTGCATGCAAGGATCGGACGGCCGTGATGATGCCTGTTTGAGGCTAGCTTGCCGTCGGCGTTGGCTTGCGGACTCCATCCCCATCGCCTGTGGAGTCCACGCGCACGTGTTGCGGCGGCGGCAATGACGGCGCATGCCTGTCTGTATGTATATGTGTAAAGATGTATTTGCACGTCCGACTAAAGTGCTGAAGGTAAGGCAATTAGCAGGGCTTATCAGCAGCCAAACGGCTTGGCTGCCTTACCTCGACCACCGCGGTCTGGGAAGGTCCGGGCGCTTCGCCGCCAGCCAATCGTGCCAGGGCTCGTATGGCCGCTGGCGCGTCCACGTCGGCGCCCTGAGTCGTGTCGGCATTTTTGATGAGCTTCCGGACAATTCCGTGATTGATGAAGCTGTCCTGGCTCTGTTACGTTTGGGTGGCAGGGATCGCGGGTAGCAGTACTGAAACGACCGGGCACGGGACTGCTAGGGGCGAGTTTTAGCGGGTTGAGCTGGAGGAAAAAGCCAAGGAGGAAAAGAGGTTCATCCCCTAGGACCGTAGTCGTAGGTGCCCGGAGAGGTGAGTTCGCAAGCCATGCCTGACGGTTCTGTTTTTCAACCGCCATGCTATAATCCGTAGGTCTAAAACTTGATGGGAAGCAGAAGAGCTTGCCACAACAAACTCGTTGTGCCAAATAACCGCGAAGGCCGCCCGTCACAGGTAATTTGTCAAACTGTGGAACCCACCCCAAGGTCTTAGACAATAAATCGCGTACCATGCGATCAAGCCTGCACATACGAGCTATAACATGCATTGCGTGGCTCCTCAGAGAGACATCGTAGGACGGCTCGAGAAGGACGACAAGCGTCGACACTGTGTTGTTACTTCTTAGCTGCACCGCCTGCTGCACAGTAGCTGGCAGGGCGTTCATGTGCATGGTATGAAGTGCGCGTGCAACTGAGACTGGCTCCAGCGTATCCAACTGTTCGGCCAGCCGAAGCAAGTCGGTGCTAGACTCCTTGGTCATCGAGCCCTGCTCCGCCATCTTTGATGCAATCGTCCTAAAATATGCAGGGCTCGATGACCAAGGATGTGGTTTATTTTTATCGGCGGTTTGTAAATGAGGCTGGGTCTTACTTCACGCCTTGCCTTAACGAATGTTCACATAATAATTGACGGTTATTACAGGCTATGGAGGAAATTCTATAAAATGTCGTGACAAGTTCGGCTAGAGTTCAGAGCGTCAAGTACGGAACCGACACGGCCGTGAGTTTGTCGGAAGTACACATATGATTCCGGGGGCCCCTGCCACTCCCAACTTCCACGACATCCTCGGCTGAGTTCAGAATATCGCTTTGTTCAAATGGTACGGGGACTGCGTGCGCGAAGATGTTAAGTACTACATTCAGTTTGCTGATACGCCGGATAACTGTGAAAATTTAAGTTATCCCCTTTATTGAGGATTCAAAGAATCTGATTTGCCGATGAATTATAGTGCTTGTAGTTTGGCGCGCTGCAAGCGCAGTGCGGCGCCCCGTTCCGTGCGCTTTCCAGGATTACCACAGATTGATCTTCTTTAAGATCAAACCAATACAAGCTTATAAATTGTATGACACGTAAATTATTCCGCATACATACAACAACATGCCAGGTTAAGTTGCCCCAACCGTCATTGCAATTATGTGATGTTAACGACATGATTTCTATGGCCATATTAGCATATCTGCTGTTAGCCGTTGCGTCCCCACATCCATGCTTTGCCGGTTTCAAATCCCTTTGTGTCTGCCACATCGTCAAGCAGGTCGCCTAGAACAGCAATACGTTAGCAATGAGTCGTTCCCACTACTAGGGACATTCCTGTTTCCTCGCCAGAGCCTATTCCTTAAAAGCGAATGATCGAGCTGCAGTAAAACTGCCCTCAAGCATATCTGCAGCAGAGGTCGTAAACCCGCTTGCTCTGTAACTGCAACAGGCAACCAAAAAGACCAAAGCCCAGGGTAGAGAGATCGATGCGATCCGAAAATCCGGAAATGGCTGCGGTAGACGGCGGACGGCAAGTCGTCATAACTCCGGCCGACCTCATCGCGATTAACGATGGCCGTGGTGTTCGCCGGCGGCTAGCGGGGGGGACCGCCGTCGTATTCGCCACTGATCCTGGCGGGGCGGACTTCTCCATCGGCAACGCCAGCAGCAACGGAGGCGGAGGCGAAGGCAATGGTTGCGGACCAGGCTCTAGAAAAGGCAGCAAGCATTACTCCCTGCGGCAGTAGGTCGGGACAGCAGCTCTAGCGGCCCTCACTACGGGAGTGAATGAATGCTGTAACAATGCCGTACATATGCCGTACGCTTGTGTTTGCGTGCCTGTGTATGTGGGCTTTGTATGTCCCCAGGGCTTTGGAACCTGGACCCAAAAGTATTTCTTGGGCAATGCACGTGACGATTCCCACCAATGCCGCGGACATCCCGTGTTGCCGTACGTTCTAGGTAAACGACCTTGCACCGCTGTACTGCCCATGCGGGTGTGTCGTCCCCCGAAATGAAGATACCGCCACTGCTTGTGCTGCTGTGGCTGTTACAGTTCCCGTCATTATCCTTGCTGCTACTGCTGCTACTGCTGCTGCGCCCGCCGCCGCTCCCTATCACTGCCACAGGCGTGTCGCTGCGCGCTGCGGGAACGGGCTGGACGTGGCCGCTACAGCCATTTTCCTGCTACAGCCAGCACTGGCGATGCTGTTGCCAGGGATGAGGGGCCTGGGGGCCGTGCCCGGCAGCCCTATGAAAGCGGCCGCCATTCTCGGTAAGCAGAAGTACGTACGTACGTACAGACAGACATACAGACATACAACGGTTTAATAAACACCCTTCCCGGTGTAGGCCTTGTCTTCCGAAGTCGCTCCTTCCCAGCGCCGTGTTCTCTCTTGTTAATGCCCGCAAACCCGCCCCCGGGAATGCTCACCACCACATACAACACCACCACCACTAACATTCAACATCACCCCCACGACCGCTCCGCCTCAGGTGCGCTGCTGCTGGCCCGCCGCATCCTGATCTTTCGGCGCTGGCGGGACGAGCACATGCACGTGCCCCGCTTCATCCTGTGCTTCGTGGTCATGGTTCTGGAGCTCAGCGTGGAGAATGGCGTCGTGTGGTGGGCCGGGGCCTGCGGGTGGTGCGGGTGGTAGTGGCTGGCTGGCTACTTGCGGTTAGTGTTTCCGCTAATCCCGTTGCATGGTTCCCTCTGCCCCTCACACGCCAACAACATCCAGGCATCCAGGCACAGCCACAAAATAATCCAAATCCGGCTTCAGCGTAACGGCTACATCCGTCGCATTGCTGATGTGCGGAATGTAAACTGCCCTTACAAACAGGTCTATAACCCCTTCCATGTCGTCTTCGCGGCCCCTTTCCACCACCTCATGTTTCCCCCCGCCATCTTCCGCCGGATATCTGAATGAATGAATAAATAAATGGATGGATGAATGAAGGGATTTTCCGTCCCGTAAAGCTCCCTTACAGCCCTTAGGGCTGTCTAAACCCCCAAACCCGCTAAAAGCACCCGGGACCGCTAATGTTGGCCCATCCCGCCCCAACCCCCCCGCAACCCCCACATTGGGTCTGCAAGGCTTGTGTCAGCCTGGGACCAGCGCAAGTACGACAATGTCCCGGGGCTGCAGGACAACGTCGCGATTTCCGTTCGAGCACTCTCTGCCCTCAGCCCCGCGGTCCGCTGGCTGGCGGCGGCGAGGGCAGCCAACATTTTACATTTCCTGGCCGCATTGCTGATGCTGGCATTTTCCGTACTGTGGAATCAGGTGCCGTACTCTGGATTTGGAATCATGTCACGCGTCGTGCTGACGGTCGCCGCGAGCCGCGTGTTGCGCATGGCCTGCTTCCTAAGCACCGTGCTGCCTAACCCGCGGCCGGGCTGCTATCGGCGGAGATTCCCGCCCGTACCGGAAGGCTTATGGGACACAATCAAGCTGGGCTATACAACCATCCGAGGTTTTGGTGGCTGCAACGACCTGATTTTTAGGTACGATGTCCGTACGTACGGATGTACGGACATGGGAACTAGAAGGCAGGAAAAATTGGGGATTTATTGTACACTCAACGAGCTGTCCTTAGGGGCCTCCTGCAATACACACAAGTTCCATCGCCCGCACGGCGCACACGGCGGTGTGTTGGTGGTGGTGGCTGAACCGATTAACCCGTGATGATGCCGGGAGGAGCTTTCCTTCCGCCATCCTTTCCCCCCCACACACACACACACAAACACGTCCCCCCAACCCCTCCACACACAAAATTCCACCATAAGCCCTCTGAAAGTCCAATCAAACGGTAAAAAAACGGACCCGCTTTCTCTTGGCATGTTGCCTTTGCACAGTGTGATGCTTTTGTAATGCTTGTAGTGTGCCCGGGTGATGGCCCCCCTCCCCCGTGGTGTATACGTTTACATATTCATACATGAATGTATGTATGTAGCGGCCACGGCGCCTTCTGGGTGCTGGCGCCCCTGGCCTTCCGCACGTACTACCCTGGCCGTCGTGTGTGTGTTTGGGTGCTGTGGCTGGCGCTGGCACAAGCTTGCGTGAAGGATGTGGTGGATGAGCAGCACTACAGTGTGGTGAGTGGGTGGCTCGGGGCCGGGGTTGCGGGTTCGAGATGGAGAGGATGGAGAGGGGAGAGAGATAGAGGGGCACACGTACTCAAGCTGGGTGAGGAGGAGTATTAAAGGACTTCTTTTGGGGCCTTAGCTCTTTCCATACCAGCTTACTTGGCTTTTAGGCAGAGCGACATGTATGCTCCGCGTGCATGGCTACGTACGCACGTATGTATGTATGTTCACAGGTAGTGCAGATATGGATGAAATATTTGTCCATATATCCACACGTCATTCACACGAACGCGCTTGCTACTTTTGCTGTTGATTTTTTGGCTTTTCGGCATCCTGGCGGCATTCCGGCTGGGTCGGCTCACTTCTCCCAGTTTACAAGAATGGCAAATCGACATCATCGGGCAATATGGCATCAGGCTCAGCGGGGTTGCCCCGGGTGCATCAAGTCAACCCGACTCACCAAGTCCCCCCCAGCACACACACACACACACAACCCCCCCCCAGCACCCAACACGCTGGAGCCCACGATTGGCCGCCCTCCCTCCCGAAACACACGTACACACACACATCTCCACCGCTCAAGTCCCCTCCCCCACCCCACCGGACACGTCAACACAACCCATGCTGCGGATGGGCCCCACATTGACGAGGGCTCGTGGGGGCCCACGTCGGTGGCTCCTGTTTGCGGCCGGCTCTCCACCTCCCCTCCCTTGATGCGGCGACTGATGGCTGGAACGGTGGTTGGTCCGCGGTCGCGGTCTCAGGACATGCTGCTGGCCGTGGTGGTGACGTGGGCGGTGTGGGACTGGCTAGCCTGGGTGTACCCCGCGGAGGAGTCCGTGCTGCCTCACCGACCCGCCGGGGCCCCCGCCGACAAGATAAACCCAGCTGTGGTGGGCCTTATCCTTGCCTGCCTGGCCGTTGCGGGCGTTATCGTGATTGGCGGCAAGGCATGAACTACGGAGTGACGTTTAGGGCGGGGAGAGAGGGCAGGCTGTGGATGCGCGGCAGCCTCCTGTAGCACCTGGAGCCAGCCGAAACCCCTTTCGTGGTTCAGTTGACAACCGATGGTTGGGTATGTGTATGTGTGTGAGGGGGAGAAGGTTCCGCCTTGTTGGGAAAGGATGGGTGTGTTTTGTGTGTGGGGAGGGGGAGGGTGGGATAGAGGGACTGCTATCGAGGTTCTTTGGGTGAGTAGTAGGTGAGGGATGTACTTGGTTCTGCGCAGTCCATGGTCCCCGCGCCTTAATGGACAACCTCGCATTTGTGCGGAACTCGTAAACTTGTAAAAACTTGTAACGGCTCCCTTCCAATCTATTTATCCTTTTTCTTCCCGACATCGTACCTGTTCCATAGAGGTACGTGTGTTTGTACATTTACAAGTGTCGGGTTGCATACTTCCTCGCCGCGTTAGGTGTAAATTATGCATCCTAAAGGTGTGACCGCGATGTCCCTTGCGGTGAATGGTGGAACTCACGGCTGAGGCCACACCTGTCTTTGAAAATGCACCAAGCACTTCGGCGGACTGCTCTGTTCAACTGCAGAAGTCATTCATGAGCGCCGTAATAGCAATAAATATGTCTGACCTGCAAATCCTCAGGCATGCTGCGTGCTGAAGCGCTTGATGGATAGTGCTTGCCAGGAACGCCCTTTTTGGTTGATCTGGCTGCATTAGCGATTATAGCTTATTGCCACAACAGGTGGCTTAGGGAGCGGCTGGTTCACGTCCACGTAAAGCTCGCTTTTACAACACTCTTCCCAAGTCAGCTTTGCGTGCGAATAAGCCAGCCGTTAGAATGCCTGTACGGCAGCTGGATCTATCCGGGTTGGCTGTTGGGGCAGTCGACTTGATACTGATTGCTTTAATCTCTTCTGCCTATTGTTGTCAGGTCAACATATTAATTTTATTGGTGTGTCACATGAAATTGTTGCAGTAGGCTCTGGCCCCCCTTGATATCGTTATAACTATGGTGCAGTGTCTTCGTAATAGCCATGGGCTGTGGCAGATTTCCCTAACGTTGCTCCCTGGGTTGTGACAGCTGCTTATTACGCAGTGATCTGAAGTGATATGTGCCTGAATTTGTGAGATATGCCCAATATGACTCACATTTTTGTGGGGCCATCTTGCCCTGCGTCGGGACTTCGCAGCGGCCAGGGATGCAATGGCATTATCAATTGGCCTATAAGATTTATAGGGCCATGTATGTATCAGCGACGCTACCTCTCGCCATGCGTTCAGAGACTTACCAACCACACGACGACGGACGGTTGCTGTTCATCATTTCCGCGGATTCAACTACGAGCTTTACCTGCAAGTAGTACGTTGCCAATAAACATACAACGTTATGATCCGGTTGACAGCGACTTGGATGATGGTTTGGCAAAAAGCGTCGAAGCGGAATCGCTGCAAATCCTTGAATGGCCAGCAATTTGCAAACAGGTAGACAAGTAAACATCACCTGAAAAGTTACAGGGTCCAGAGCCTCTGTGCGCTAGGGCTTGAACCCCCCGCTCTACGCGGTTCCCCCTTCTTTTCCCGAGCCGCGTAGGTCGCATGCTTCTGCGGCACCAGCGTCGCCGCAGAGCTGGCAGCCCGTGGCCAACTTCCCCGAGGTCGCAGCCGGGAGGAGAGCGAGCTGCTGCTGCAGCAGACAGCGGAGGCCTTGGAGGCCAATATCGAGTACGTGGCTCCCTTCTCACTTTTGACAGACACCCACGTCGGAGAGCGCTGGTGCTTACTGCTCTAGGATAGAACCAGTTCCTGTTTACATTCCTAGAGAAAAAGCAAAACAGCTCACCTATCTCTGTGAAACCGTGTGAGGCTTTTTGAGGAAGGACGCCCTGCCTGTGGTGTATATGACCGCATCGCATCTGGGTCACGTGCGCGCTGAGGCCCACATACCCTTTCCCGCTTTCTGTACTCTTTCACGTTTCGTAAGAAGCTGTATACGTATCCTTCACATCTTCTTTTCATGGCTCCAGATGGCAGCGATCGTCAGGGGGGCAAGGCCCACCTGACCCCTTGTTGTGCTGTTGTGCTCACCGGCTGCTATGTGGGCTTATGCAGACGATGGTGGGTAGCGCATGATAGCAGCCACACACATACATACACACGCACACACCCTACCATACCACAGGGGCCCCCGACGGTTAGTCTCTCTCTCTCGACCTCTAATCTCCTTGTCGGCCCTGACCCTGCCTCTCCCATATTTCTCGGCCGTGATGTCTCTTCTCTCCTTCTCTCTCCCCACCTCGCCCTCTATCTCCCTATCCCTTGCTTATACTCTTCTGGGCCCTCAGGGTGCGGGACTGTTTTGACATTCGTCCCGCAGTGGAGGCCGCAGCAGCGGGCGTTTGTCTGAACGCCAAGCAGCTCGAGGTGAGGACAAAGCAGGTGGTGAGGCGGATATCCCCATGACGGAGGGACAGACCCGCAAACTACTCTCTCTCCCTCTTTTCCCCCCTCCCTCGCTCCCTGTTCTTCCCCCCCCACACACCTCTCCTTCTCCCAAGAGCCTCTGCACCATCTCTCTCTTTCTGTATTTGCATGTGGGCCGTATGCAGGGTGTGGCGTCCACCCTGGAGTCCGCCTTCGCGGTGAAAGCAGCCGCCACAGCGTCCCTGCCCGAGACCGACCCACACGACGACTGCACCAACAACCCCAGCACCAGCATTACCAGCGGCATTGCTGCTACAAATACAGCTACTACTACTACTACTACTACTACGAGCAGCAGTAGCAACAGGGTTACAGGAGCTTTAGCTTCCACCCCCTCCTCTTCAACAGCAACTGCTTCCAATTCTCACACCCAAGGTTCGCCTCCTCCTGCTCACGCTCGCGGCGCTGATCCTCTTCCTTCCTCCTCCTCTTCCTCTTCCTCTTCTCCACCTGGGGCTCGGAGTCCCCCTCACCGCTATCGGTACCCTAGCCTGGCTGCCCTGGCTGAGGGCATAGAGGAGGAGGAGCGGACACTGCTGAGGGCCATACGGGCGTGTATCAAGGTGAGGGTTAGTGGCCAGGGAGGGGAGGGGGAAGCAGCGGGGAAAGGGGGAAAAGACGAAACACGAGCGAGTGAAGCTGCTGGGGGAGGGGGAAGGGGGTGGTAGTTTTTCGTGGTGCGTCCCAACCTCCGTGTGTCGTGCCCGATTGAGGGGAAGGGCCGCACACGTAGGGTAGGTTCAGGTTCTCACTCACGTGTCGCCTTCTAGCCCACGGCGCCGACTTTGAAGGGGGCCTTTTGCAACCCGCCCCCGTCCCCAACCCAACCCCTGCAAATCCTGTCTCTTCACACCTGCCCTCCCCCGCCAGTGCACCTTTGCAAATGCCCTCCCCGGGCCGCAGCCCTTTCCCCTCCTTCCCTCCCCCCTCCGTTCCTTAGGATGTGTGGAAAGCTGTCCCTTAGTTGCTTGCACATTACATGACGTCCCCTCCTTTCCCCGCCTCCCCTCCCCTCCCCTCGCCTCGCCTCCCTGTCTTCATGCCCCTCAGTTCGGCTCCGTGTGTGATGACGCCAGTGAGTCCCTTGCAGCAGTGCGGGCTGAGCGGCAGTCCAACAAGGAGCGGCTGCGGAAGGAGGTGGAGGGCTGGGCCAGGAGCATGCAGCAGCGGGGGGCGGCGGAGGCGGGGGCGGTGGCCATCGTGAGGGGGCGGTTCTGTGTGGGGGTCAGGGTGAGTGCATGTGGGGCGGGGCGGGTGGAGGGAGAGGGCCCGGTTGGGTGGTGGTGCAGGTGGGAGGAGAGGTCGGGGTGGGGTGGGGTGAGGTGTGAGGGCTGCGGAACTGACGGGTCTTGCGGCTTGGGTGGGCTGTAGTGGGGGATAGTGGGTGTCCTAAAAGGCCGTTGTGGGCCTAAACACCCTCCGCGGGCACCCTCTTACGCCTCTTGTTCTCCCGTTTCCGGCTTGCTAGGTTCTTCACATTCTCTACCTCTTCCAACGCCTCTTCACGGGGCCCCCCGCAGACACACACCCTCCTCCACCCATATGCATATGGCCTCCAATAGCGCGTTGATAGTTTTGGGGCTGGTGCTTCCCAGAGCTAGGGACGCAGTTACTGAGACCTCGTCGGACTCCTCCGGCGGCGGTGGTGGTAATTGTGTCGGTTGGTGCTTGGGACGTACTCCTCGTCATCGTCATCGTCCTCGTGTTCTGAAACAATTGAACCTCTTGCCTTCCTCACCTAGCATCACCCAGCAACAGCATGGTATGATTTCCCACCACCCTCACCTTCCCACCCCACCCCACCCCACCCCCGACCTCCGCAATACACATTCCCCTGCTACCTCACACAGTCTGGTCGGCAGGGTGAGCTCCCCCGCGGCAGTGTCCGTCTGAGCAGCTCCAGCAGTGGGGCCACCGTGTACATGGAGCCGCAGCCCTGCGTGGACCTCAACAACATGGAGGCGGTGCTGGGGGAGAGGGAGGAGCAGGAGGTGCAGAAAGTACTGGGATTGCTGTCTAAGATGGTGAGCTGGGGCTCGAGGGAGGGAAAAGGGAAGTAAAGGGAAGAAAAGGGAGGGGGAAAGGGGCGAGTGCGAGTCCGTTCGTGCGGCCGCACGGGTGGACGTATGCCACTGGACGGCACCCTTGCTGCTGTCTTTATCGGCCTTTCCTCAACGGCCTCCCCTACCCTAACCCCGGTCGCGCACCCTCACTTCTGGGGGCGATGGCTAACCAGATGCTCACAACACATGCGGCCATGCTGCTCCCGCCGCGGCTACCCCCCCCCATCCCCGTCCCTCCGTGTGTTGTACCCACTTCCCCGTCCTTATGTCCTCCCCGCTTCAATCGGTCCTTCCTTGCTTCTTGCGCGTGATTTCCCCCCCTCCCGATCTCTCTGTTCCCCCCCTTCCATTTCCCACCCAGTTGGGCACTCGTGTTCCCCAGTTGCTGAGCCTGCTGGGCAGCGTGACCTCCCTGGACTTGGTGGCGGCCAGGGCGCGACACAGCCGTTGGATGGGGGCCACTAGACCGGAGTTTGAGGAGTTTGGGTGAGGGAAGGGAGGGGAAGGGGGGTGAGGAGAGGAGGAGCAGGGCAAAGGGTTTAGGGTTGATTGGGGGGTGGGGAAGAAACGCGAAACACGTCATGGCCTCCATCTGCGTCTCCCACTCTCGGTGGCAACCTGCCACGTGCGCCTTCCCTGGTGTTGCCACCGACTCCTGGGGCCCCCCCCCGTCAACAACAACGACAAACATACAGGGCACACAAACCTGCTTGGAGCCCCCGCTCGCTGCGCCTTATCTTTTTTTTTTGCCCACGGACTCCACCACACCACACCCATGTCCACCATGTTCCTAAGGTTCATGTGCCTAAACATCTCCATGTCCTTCCCGGCGCCCCCCCTTCCTCCCACAACCTGGCCGCAACCAGGCCAGGCGCCTCCCCCCTCCATGTTCCGGGGGCCCTGCACCCGTTACTGATGCAGCGGGGCCTACCACCCCTGCCGCAAGCACCTTCGGTAAGGGGGAAGGAGGGGAGGGACATGGGGAAGTGGGGGGGAAGGGTGGAGAACTGGGCGGGATCCGAGGGCGGTGTTGCAGCGCAGCGCATTGGGTTTCAGTGGTGGTGGGAAAGAGCTGTGCACAAGGAGGAGGGAAGTACAAGTAGAAGCGGCAGAGCTTTGGAGGCTCAAACCGGCGCATAATAACAACAACAGCAAGTCTTGGACGGCGTGGTGTGGGGCGGATGAGGGTGAGTGAGACTGCGGTTGGAACTCACAATGGCGCTACCGCAACCGCACCTGCCCGCTTCCCAGCTAGCTCGTAGGCGGCAGGGCAGTGGAGGAGGGCGCGGGAGCCGTGAAAACCACACCACTTAAAGCCACCACAACTTCTGACTCGCCTGCCGTCAGTTTGTTTTTCCTTTCTCTCCTTCCCTGGCCGTACCTGTGCCTAGGTGGACGACAACCGCTTCGATCGGGATTTCCAGGCGGCACCCGCCTGGGAGCTGCGGAGGGTTGTCGTACCCGATGGGCCGCGGTCCGGAGAGTTGCCAGAGTACGGCAGTACGACAGCAGTTACGGATGGCGGTAGCGCTACTGTCAGCGGCAGTAGCAGTCTGCTGCCTCGCCCTCTGGATCTGCGGGTGCCTCCTGGAAAGGCTGTGGTGGCCATTACAGGTGTGTGGTAGTGGTGGGGGTGGGGGGTGGGGGGGTGTTTGGCGGCACAAGTCCGTGGAGTGAGGCTAGCCAGGTGGGGGCTGGGGTGGAAATGCTTTTTATGCGCACACTGTGTGTGCTTGTGGGGTCGTTGCTGAACTCCTCGCTGCGCCGCGCCGCTGTTAAGCTCCCCGCCTTGTTTCGAATGAAAACGTGTACTGTTTTGGGTCACTGAGCCTTGACTTTTTGTAGAATCGCTACGTTTTGCGCCGCTGGATTTCCCCTCCTTCCTCCTTCCTAGCTTCCTTTGGGGACCTTGGCATTTGCATCCATTGATGATGTCATGATTTATACCATACTTGACACCCTGACATGCCTGAAACTCCAAGTCCCCAAACTCCCCAACTCCCCAATCGCCACAGGCCCAAACACAGGCGGGAAGACAGTCACGCTCAAGGCCGCGGGCCTTATGGTTCTCATGGCTCAGGCGGGACTCTTCCTGCCCTGTTCCGAACCAGACCCTTCCTCCGACCCGTCACCTGCAGACACAGCCGCCAGTGGGATCTCCACAGCGACCCACGGGTCACCTCCCTGCCCTAGGGCCACCACATCTGGATTAACGCCCCGGCCCCGACTGGTGTGGTTCGACCGGGTGCTTGCGGACATTGGCGATGCGCAGAGTCTGCAACAAAACCTCTCTACCTTCAGCGGCCACATCCGCCGCATACGAGGGGTAGGTTGTAGGTTACTGGCGGAGAAATGGATTTGTTTGAAGGGCCGCCTGCAGTTGGTTTGAATGATGTATGTTTGTATGTATGTGGGTGGGTGGGTGGGTGGGCGGCGGGTGGAGGCCAGTGTAGGCGGGTGGGTGGGTGGGTGCGCTTCGAAGCGGGGACGGCAGGGAAATGGCCGAGGGGAAAGCCGAGCGCAGTCCGGACTGCTCTGCTCTGCTGTGAGGTGAGGTGAGGTGAGGTGAGGTGAGGTGAGGTGAGGTGAGGTGAGACATATTAAGTCTCTTCGAAAGGGAAAACCCTGGTAGGTACGGCATCCCCACCGTCCAACGGGCCCCCCCTCCACCACCAAGTGTATATCCCCGCTCCACGCGGCCATCCCTTCTTCCCCCCCGGCTTATCTGCCCGCCCTCCTTATACCCGCTCATCGTTTTGGACTCCGGCAGCTTCTTGGCAGCATACCGATTGGGTGTCAGCAAACAGTTGATATCCTTTGCTTCGCGCGCCATCATATGGCTGCCTACTACTCGCCCCCCGTCCCCCCCTTTTCCCGGCTCTTCCCGGCTCCTCCCCTCCTCCCCCCTCAGATTCTCGCAACCGCAGGCCCCGGCTCCCTGGTGCTCCTGGACGAGGTGGGCAGCGGTACCGACCCGCTGGAGGGTGCGGCACTGGCCCGGGCTGTGCTGGACAGACTGGCGGGACAGGTGCGGGGGGGGGAGGGGGAAGGCGAGGAAACGGGGTGGGGGAGGGAAGGAGGGAGGGTGATGGGGGGATGCGGGAGCGGGTGCGAGGGCCTGGCTAAAGGCTAACACAGCTGATTTGATATTGCGCGAGTTTGGAAAGTGTGCATTAAGCCCTGGCCCCATAATCCCCACCTCGCGCCCCACCTGTGGCACTGCTAGGCTCGTCTGACTCTGGCCACCACCCACCATGCGGAGTTGAAGCGCGCGGCGGAGGAGGACGGGCGGTACGTCAACGTGAGTATGGCCTTCGACACCGCCAGCCTGCGACCCACCTACCGGCTGTGCTGGGGGGCAGCCGGGGCCTCGAATGCGCTCGATATCGCGGAGGCGCTGGGCTTTGACAGGCAAGTTGGGGCAGGGGGGGGGAGAACCTTGCTTCTTGGACATGATCCATCCCCCTCCGTAACCACGCACACATAACACCGGCAGGTCAGTGGTATTGGAGGCACGCAGCGTGGCTGAAGCCCTGGCCGCCTCTTCTTCCTCTTCCTCGTCGTCCTCCTCGTCCTCGTCTTCGTCTTCAGCGCCTGGATCGGGGCAGGACAGCCACATAGCGGTGGTGGCGCGCAGTCTTGTACGTCAGTTGGACGAGACACGGCAGGAGCTGGAGGCTCAGCGGGCACTGAGGCAGCGGCTGGAAGCCGCACAGAGCCGGTTGCAGGTGGGCGGCGATGTCAGGGAGAGAAGATGCTCTAGGAAAGGGTTGTACCACGATCGGCGGAATAAAAAATTACCGATCGGCGGATGTCAGATCCCGTGATACACGCCATCCAGGACACAACAGGAAGCAATGCAATATGATCCCACGGACATGTTTTCCCAGGATTGACATTACTTCCCAACATCTGCGCTGTATCCCCTACTGCGGGAATCCCAAGCCTCAGCAAAGGATACATTGGCCGGCGCTTAAATGTTGTGTGGCAGTTTTTACAGTAACTTCTTTGTGTCTTGTGTCCGCTGTGTTGCCTGCTACTAGAGAAGTATTTACCTGCTCGTCTTCTTCTTGTGGCCCTAGCGGGGCGGGGATGTGACTCTGTGCCACTTCACTTCCTTTCGGCTTTTGACCAGCTATGTGGCGGTACTGCTGCGAACCCGGTTCGGCAGCTCGTGGGGTGGCGGGGTGGGGGGAAAGCTCGTCATGATGCGCACGTTATACTGATGAAAAGGATTAACTTCCAACGCGAAAAGCGGAGAGTGCCGGTGCCAAAGGCGAGCAGAAGCGGTTGTCCAGGTTCCCGCGGAAATTTGGCGGCGGCGGAGGAGGGGGGGCTCTGACGTCGAGGAGGTGTGCGGCGCACTGGCACATTTACCTGCACCCCTTTCACATGCACACACACACGCACCCCCCCACACACACAATCGCAACCCCCCCCCCTTCATCGTGTGTGGTTCGTCTTCCCCCCCCCTCACACACACACACACCCCACCACCACCAATACCAAACTCATCCTCTCCTTCTCTGACCTTGCAGGAGACCGTGTCCGCCGTGCGGGAGATGGAGCGACAACTCAAGTTGTCCCCGCGAGAAGTGAGGGGGGGGGTGGGTCGGGAAACGATGAAGGGGGGGGGGGCTTCCCTAGGGGGGTCCATGTAGTGTGTTAGGTGCGGGGGTTGCTGTCGGAAAGAAGGAATGTGTGATTGTGTGAGGAAGAAGTTGTTGTTTGGGGGGTGGGGGGGAGGAGGGCAGGGAGGAGGAGGGGTGTTGTAGGAGGAGTGCAAATGACACACCAGCCGACCGATGCCTTTTTTTACATTGTCCTCCTGGCTCCATCATGTTCCCTACTGCCCTCTATTCCTTCTGGGGCCCTTCCGCCCCCGCTCCCCCATCAAACCGCGCCTCCGTACGCCTCCTTGTCCCATCTCACTTCACACTTTCGCTTTGCTGACATGATCGCCTCGATCGGCGATGTTCCCTTAGTATAGTAGGACCTAACCGCTGATCGCTGCTGTTTGCCGTTGCTGCCAGATTGTCATGGAGCGGGACACTTTGGCTGCGGAGGTGCAAACAGCGCTGGATGCCTTCGCAGCGGGGCTGCAGCCACAGGTGCGAGGGCGGAGGCGTGAGACGGGGAGGGTATGCATGTCTGCATGTCCGCGTGCGCCCGCTCCTCTTATTTGGTGAAGCCGTGTGTTGCAGTCTTGTTAACAGGTTTTCTGTTAAAAGATTCCAACGAACGCAACCGAATGTAACTGACTCCAACTGACTTCGGCGCGTTCGTAACCGGGCCCACTGCAGGCATCAGTCGAGGAGGCTCTCAGGTACGGCAGCCGGCGAGAGGGCCCCGGGCCGCTCTCTCGGGGGGGTCCGATTGTGCTGAGTTAACGGGCAGATCAGGGCCACCACACTCCCCCTTAGCTTTGTCTCTCTCTCTCTCTCTCTCCGTCCCTCACTCTCTTATATATCCACATGCGTACATCTCCAACCTTTACGCCTCGCGACTCAACCCATTTAAACACACACACACACACACACACGCACGCACGCACCTGGCCCCGGCCCCGTTCATGTACTGAAACACACACGCCCCACCGGTAACCCGTACAGTCGCATCGAGGCGCTGATACCCGAGGAGGTCGCCGCGTACCGGGGACAGGGGTACTCAGGGGGAGGCGACGAGGAGGACATGTACGATGACAGGGCGACGCTGCGGCCCGGCGACCCCGTGCACGTCAAGCCGTACGGCGACATGGGGTCTGCGAAGGTGGTGTCGGTGAAGGGTGAGCGGTGGGCTGCAGGGAGGGGGCCCCCAGTGGAGGGGAGGAGGAGGATTGGGGGACAGACAGCAGCTGGTGGATCATCATGGATTGCGAACGGGCTGATCGACTGCACCTCCTCTCCTCCTCCACCACCTCCGCCTTCCGTCCTCTTCCTCTCCTCCTCCTCCTCCTCTCCCTTTCCTACCTTTCCTCCTCCACCCCCTCCTCCTCTTAGGTTTTCCTACATACAATTTACTGAAACTTTTAAAATAAAAGCGTGATATTGCCTCCATAAACTATTTTGGTAGATAATGTATTTTAATGGTTGGTTACAGGATTTGAAGTGTTTTTAAATGATTCAGGTAGCTTGTTATTAAATACCCTTTTTATTAGGTTTGGTATCAATCATTTTAGCATCCTCGAAAGGGAACGGTTTCATCCCCCCGCAGGCGACTACGTGACAGTTCGTTTCGATGCGCTGCCCTTCAGCGCCGGCGCCAGGTCGGGCCGCAGCAGGAAGTTCCACAAACGGGAGGTGCGTTGATGTAGGTTTGGGGGTTCGGGTCCGCCTTGACACCACCTCACCCCACCTAACCTCACCTCACCTCACCTCACCTAACCTAACCTCACACAGCCTGTTCAAACGCATCATGCCATGGCTACCTGCAATTGGCGTGTGTGCAACAGCAACCCCAGGGATTCCCGCGGCGGTGACTTTTCCCCCTCGCCAAGACCGCCAGTCCATCCCCTGCTTTTTCCCTCGCATTACATGTGCCTGTGGGCCCCTGGCCCCTGCATGGGGACGCGCCCTCCTGCCCCACCCTGCGCCCTCCTGCTTCAGGTCCAGCGCGTGGGTCAGGGCAGCGTGGGGCCGCTGCTGGGCACCAGTCCCTGGATGAGCGAGTACTCCAATTTGGACACTGACATCAGGAGGGTGCTGGGGGAGGTGTCGGCGGAGGAGCGGAGGGCGGCGGCGGAGGGTGGGTGGACGGAATGCGGTCTTGGGGGTTGAGGGACGGAAGGGCAACGCACGGCGCTGGTGGTTTTGTTTGTATGTTGCCGGATTGCAGGGCTGGCATGTTGTGCGCATGTTGGTGTTTCTTTGCCTCCGGGGCCGTCCATCCAGCACATGCACAGCGAAACCTGTCGAGGGTCTTTTAAGGGCGACAGCGCCTGCCTTCAAGAGCAGCGTTACCGTATCTCTCAAGCCCCCTATTACGGTGTCATCCAACAGCCCGAGTAGTTTCTGCCCCAAGTCCTCCTGACCGCCCGGGCCCCACCATCCCGGGTTGCGCTGTATTCCTGTGCTCGCAGCTGCCGCCCGACTCCGCTCGCAGCAGCTGGCGGAGGAGGCGGGGCACGCGTCGTACAGTGACCTGTACGATGCGCTTGATGTGGATGACGTGGCGGATGACCTGGACGCCCAGATTGACGACCCGGATTTGGACAGCCTGGTAGACAGCCTTGCAGGCCGCGAGCAGTACGAGGGGGAGGAGCAGGAGCAGAATCAAGACCCAGATGGAATGCGCGGACACGGATACCCCGGGTACGGCAAGTCAGGTCGCGGTGGTGATGACGGGGCCAGTCGGTCTCTGCCGCAGGGGGGTGCGTCAGGCAAGAAGCCGTCGGCTGACGGTAGACGCATGGTTGCTGCCACAGAGCCTCTCAACACCAGGAGCAGCAAGCGCACTAGCAGCAGCGGCGACGGCAAAGCTGAGGGTTTGGCGCCGCCGGTACAGACTGAAGAAAACACCCTGGACGTGGTTGGTGAGGTAAGTGTGTATGACTCTGGGTGTCAGGGCGGAGTGAACGCAGCAGCAAGGGGGAAAGGTCCTGTACATGAATGCATCAATTGAACCGGACTATCCGGTCAAATCCAGTGCAGTTCACTCCGAGCATAAGTTTTTGTGCGACTACGCTCGGTGCGTCGGTGCTTTCCTCTTCTGCTGGCGCTGCCTCGCCTGGCGGCGGTCCGCGGTCCACAGGTTCCGGAGCTGGCCGCTGCAGACGTCGACGACCACATACGCAGTGCGCCGGCCGGCAGCGTCTTCTTTGTCAGACACGGCATGGGTACGGGTGCCGTGCGAGACGCCGTTCAGTCTCTGCTGGCAAAGCGCCAGGTACCAAAAGGTCGCGTGCAGGAGTGGCGGGAAGCTCCGGATAGCCGTGGGGAAGTTACGGTCGTGTGGCTGTGAGGCTGGTGGCTGAAGTGGACACGGCGATCAATAGGCCAGATTTTTGGAAGGTAATGACCGGACTAGACCTCGCTGCGTTTAAGGCGTCCTATTATCATATTCGACGCCACGCGCGGCTAGTTTCGCTTTCGTTTGCTTCGTCCTTGTGTTCATGAAGGGTGCGTCCGGAGGCGTCTGTACGTCACCGACAGGTGGGAGCCCACGTGCGCTGGAAAGCGCCTGCAGGATGTTGTGTTGGTGTAAACATACAGGCTGTCGTATAGTAGACGCGGACCTACTGTACACGAATGACAGATGCGGTTTCATTAGGGTTTAAGATATGCGTTGTCATGGGCTGGATGCGGACATCAGGAGCCGTTGAGCACAGAGATTGGTGGGGTGATGTGCCTTGCCCGTCTTAAGGACCGCTTGCGCCAGATGACACTGGTCCTGATTGATGTGGGGGTTCGCGTGATAGCTGCGTGGTCCCGCGTGGCCCCCTCACGCTGTACCTATACGTGGGGATATAAGCGCTCCTCCTGCCACTGTATGGACTCCCTCATGGCGCAGAGTGGAGCAATGGACAACCTTGTTGAAGAGTATATTCAACTACCGAGCCCCTCTCTTGTTTTCAACAATCGGTTTGCAGTTAGAATGCAAGGCTGCTGAACATGCCCCGAAACAAGGGGCTGCAGCATAAACAGGTCATACAAGTTGTGGGACCCCGAGCATTTTTTTATTGCGGTATATGCCGTTGACCGTGTCCTGCTCCATGACGACTATAGCCCTCCTTGTCTCCGCCCAGACCCATCCCCTGATGGGTTTAATAGGTTACCCTCGAAGCTCCCCAGACCCCTGCCTTTAGTCAGGCCTTCAGGCCTGCGCACGCGCGCGACTGCCGTCAATCCGCCAGGTCCGAGATTACCCCCAAGAAATGACGATAACACCGAATGTTGCTGCTCTGCTACTGCCGCACCTGTTAGGTTGGTCCACCTCCTCCCCCTATCTGTGCACAGTGGGGAGGTCCCTGGAATTACTTCACCGCTTACAAAAAGCAAAGGAAAAGCTATTCCAGATACTGAGCCATTCACACGCGCATCATGACATTGTCATCTTCTATACCCGCTGAAGACAAGCGCTCGTGATTTGCAAGTTCGCAATTACGTCGGTCCTCCACAACGAGACCGTATAATGGCATTACCGCACGCATCATCACCATCCGTCTGCCTCATTACGGCGGTTTTCGTAGCCGTCGTAAACTTAGGGTTTTCCCTCTGACCATACACACTAATCATTACATCATCTCCACCGCTAACCCATCCCGCCACCGCCACTTGCGACCGCCAGGGCGGCGGCAGGCGGCTACGTCCTCCTTGCATCTCCCCTTCCATTTTCAATTTCGCAGCCCCTCCTTTCCAGCTCAACACCGGGATTCCAGGACCGCAATCGGCAGTGGTGTAGACAAACAACTGAGAGCCCGTTTTAAATCCACCACGCGTATCATTCACAGACATACCATATAAGCCTCTAACCTGTGCATGAGACATGACATGTCGCGGCAGGGAGACAGCTGACTTGCGCTAGGTAGCGCGTTGTAGAGGTACGGCCGGAATGTGTACGCTCGTCCCACCCTGATGATGGGCGTTGCGAGTATATTGCTGCCAGGTTCTCCTTCAACCCTACTGCGCTGAAGGCAACTGCCATCCGCCTTCATAATAACCGACACACAGCCGAAAACACGTTCTCACTCACACATAAGCACCCCCTCGAAAAGCGTCCAGTCCTGGTCTGGACGCGTGCCCCTCTGCCTGATCTCTCTTTCTCTCCCCTTTCCTCCTCAAATCGCTCGCTCTCCGCGCACGAGGCAGAGGAGGAGATGGATATAATTGCTATCACGCATCAGTTCCGCACGAGTCCAAGAACAGAGCAGCAGGCCGGCGACGAGGCCATGCCTCGAAAACGGTCTGCTCCGGAGAAAACGTTGGTTCATTCACTTGGGGGCTTAGGGAAATCCACTCACGGGTCGGGCCCACTCTTCCTTGTCAGCATCCGACCACATGACCATGGCCCGGTACGCCACCCTATCCAAGAGGACGCTAAACCGGCAGACCACGCGGGCGCCACTTCGGCAGACTAGTCAACTAACGCAGTGGCAGGTGCGAGAGGAGCTATCAGCACTTAGTTTGTGGGCGACCCACTGCCCTGCACTGCCCCGCTCAGAGCTCACAGGTGGATGGTAATATTTATGGGTGCTGCCCTCGACCACAGAGACAGGGGTGCAAGGGTCAGCGATGCCGCAGACGTCACCACGGCCTTGCCCTTCTTCGGAAATTCCGCCCCCGCTGCTGCTGGGGCCAGTTGCGTTTCCGGTCCTATCGTCCCGCACGTCGTCGTCGTGGACGTTCCTGGAGCACAGACGCAACACGCAACGATACCGGTTATGGCACGAAACGAAGTATGACAAGTCGTGACACAACACGGGGCACGGCACGTCACGATACAACCACTACACACTGGGCAGGGTCCAGCACGAGGCACAAGAGCCCGGTGAATCTCCATTCCAGAGGTGTAGATGCATAGACCCCTGTCTCAAACCCTCGCCTCCGTGCTGCTGTTGCCGCCTGGCCCTGCAACTACAAAGCACAGGGATGGCCCCCCCCCCTCACTTTCCCATCCACCACACCACCAGTCCACATCCTCACATGTCCAACACCTATCCCACCCAGCAGCACCAAGCCCTCACCTTCTTTCCGCCGCTGCAGCTCCGCCCGCAGGTCGTCCATCATGCACCGGATTTGGTGGGCACACAGCCCTCGCACCAGCCCCTTGACACCCGGGGGCACCGGGCCGCGAGGGAGGATGCTCTGCTCCAAAGTCACCAGCGACTCAGTCGGCTCCGGGGCTCCTGCTGAACAACAGTCGTAAGCAAAAGCGGCAGAAACAGCAGCTGGAGCAGGCTGAGGCCAGCAGGGCAATCCGGACAGCAGCAAGGAATGCACAGGACGCACATCTGCTATCGCCAGATTCCCACAGCCCAGCAACTCAAAACACGGCATCAACAGAGCCCACAACATTAATTTTCTCGGGCAGCACCACGATATCTTGTTGGTCGGTGGTATCATCCCCTGCTCACGGTGGTAGTGATGTTGGTGGTGGTGCAGAAAGCCTAGGAGCCCGGCGGCGTTGAAAGGCCCGAAGCCGTGAAAGTGGTGTTGCTGTTTGTGATGGTGGTCCCCACGCTGCAGCCGTTCTGGATGGTAGATGCTGTCCAGCGTTTCTTGGGTGAAGGGCTTGATGCGCCAGCACCCATCAAACTGCAGAGGCCATGTCCAAAGAGATTGGGAAACGGGGGGTTGGCGGATGAAGCAAGGGGGACGAAGGTAGCAGGAAAATATTTCGCATCGAACGGAGAGAGGAAGAAGAAAGGGGTCTCAGGCGATGTCAGTGTGCAGGCGTAATGCAGAACGTCCCCATCCCAGCTGTCCGTGGGATTTCTCCGCGACTCCATTATAAGGGCAATGGAGTGCAACTAGGTCACGACAGTAAGCCAGCTGGGGTAGGGAAACCTTGGGGACGGTACGCGAGCAGCGAAATACCCGGAAGGGGGTAGTCCACCAAGTGGTGAGGAGACTGCAGGTTGGCTGAAGCCAGCCACAACAGCAAGGAAAACGTTCCGCACTCGTACGCACTCGTTCGTACTCGGATCTGCACAGCGTCCAGCACACACAAACACGGCGACACGCGCGCTCCGCCGTCCGCCGGGCCAACCGTGACTCCCCAAAGGCCGGCTCTCCACCCACCTTGCCCTTCCTCTCCCCCTCGAGGTTTCCTTTCCTCCAACCCTCCTCAACCCTCCTCAACGGCCTCCCTCATACCTTTTGCATCATGCTCGGACGGGCCATTTGAAACTTGATCTGTATAAAAAATTACCAATTTACCACAAGACACCGGGGGTTCGCACGGCATGCCGAGGGGAGGGGGTCGCAGAAGCCCACTTTAGGAGGCAGGGAGGAGAACTAAACTGACAGCGATACCATGGCTGCCCAAACCCTGCCACCTCTTCGACAGCCCCACCCACCCTCACCATCGGAAGATTAGGACAGACATTCACATGGTGTACAAGCAGCTCCGGACCAGCAGTGGCCAAAGCAGTTCACATGCATGGCATGGTCAGTATACTTCCCAGGGGCAAGAGGCATCAGACACGCCCATGTCGGAGGATGCCCTCTTCGTCCAGCCTCTTAACGCGCGTCACATTCCCCCCAGGTGTATCCGTCCCGACCCGTCCATCACGGCCATCCGTTACAACGCAACCCAGCTCCAACACCACCTCATGGCCCCTCTGGTTGCGGTCCAAAATGACATCCATGCAGCGCTACCCATGTCCGGGTCCCCCCACCCACGGCGACGCGGGTGCTGGTTCCGGAGCGCCGCCTCCCGCTCCGACCCCTTCCCCCTACCGTTCGCTCATTGTCGTCCTCCCACACATGTAAGTGGGTCTCCTGCGAGTGGGGGGAGGGAGGGGCCACACGGAGCAGCCTAAACAGCTTAGAGGTAACGTATGTATATACACACACATATATATACCTGGTTTATCTGGGTAACCTAGGATATCCGCTTTTTCCCAAGTCACGCGTCGAAAACTGATCGGGCTTATGAACCATGTCACCCTCTGCAACCCACCACAACTATCGATGCGGCCACCAGCACCAGCACCAGCACCACCAAAAGCGCTACTAACAGCAGCTACACCTTTCCTGGAGGACGGAACGCCAAAGAGGCCCTTCTCGCCCGCACACACCCTCTCAAGCGCGCATCAGTGCATCAGTACTCGCATCGGTACTCCTTCAACCGTCCGACCCAGATCGACCCCAGCCAGCTCCAATTTCCCGCTTCGACCCAGCCCATCCCATCCCAGCCCCAAAACCCCAGTCCCGGGGCTTAGTCCGTTCCAGCAACCCATCCCAAACCCATTTCTAGCCCAGATTAGACAAGGTAAGATCAGCTCAATTCAGCCCAGCCGAGCAACATGCCGTGCCAGGTCGGTACCGCACACATGTGTCCATGAGGCCCTAGCCGCATCAAGACCAGGTAGGTGCATGCAAGAACTCACAAAGGTGACGCTGATGAAGAGGAAGCGCGTGAGGGCCCTATGGCCCACCTCCAGCTTGCGGCGCCCCTTCCCGTCATCCTCCAGGACCCGCCGGTACGTGCATTCCTGGGGTTTCGTGGTGGGTTGGGAAAGGTATACTATATACAGGATTGAACAGGGTTTCGAGTTACGGGGGAACATTTACGAGTTGAGGCAGACGTGGCGGAACAGACTGCAAAGTTGTTGGTTCGGGCGGCTAAATGGCGGGAAACAGAAGTTGAGGTGGATGTTAGGGAGCTAGACGCGTCTCTGCCATCCCGAAAATACGGGTGTGTGGCGTCTGGATGGGATGGCATTTCCATGGCGCGAAGCGGCCGACAGGAAGAAGATCTCCTGTTGAACCGCTCATAAGCAGATAACTGTTGCGAACGTTGGCAGAAGTGACATTAGCCGGGGGCTGCATTGCTAAAATACACCGTGCGGAGCGTGCAACTTTAAAACCCTCGCCGCGGCTCCGCACCTTGATTGATCGAAATATCGACACCGTGTTTGGGTCGATAAGAATTCTATATATGTCAGTTGGTTTTGAATCAATCTGCAGACAGCAAAAACGCAGAAGACGGTTGGTCCACGGGTTTGCCAAGGGAGTTCCAAGGGAGCATGTAAATACCTTTGCCCTAAGTGTAAGATTGTAAAGGGCTCCATTGCCCTCCGACACAGTAATCGTCTGGCCCTTCTCATTCCAGGCCTCCTGTGTATCCATTTGCGAATCACCAGCCTGGCTTCCTTCTTTCGCCATGTTGTGCACGTTTTACGCGTCAGATGTATCTCTCTGGGGAAGGAAAGCTAGAGGCCAGAGCTCAAGATTGCGACAGCTTGGTCCTGGCCAAGCGTCGACCCTTTTCCGAAGTACTACATATGAGTTCTACGAAGAAACAGATGTCTGAGGAAAGACACGCACCTTACCGATACAGGGCCTGAGTTTCCGTATCAGGTACCTTGTGTCGTTGAAGCCGCAATACACATTATGGCCAGTAATCCATCTTACCTGCCTACTGGAGTAGAATGAGCGGCTATTTTCTACTGCAGTTTCTTTTCTTATAGCTTTTTGCGTTGCCGAATTTCGTCCCAAATAACTAATTACCTTCGCGCCTGCCCAGCGCAGCGCGTAAGCAACCTATCATAATGTTCTTGGCGAGACGGTGATGCCAGAAATTATGGCTAGCTGATTGTTCTTTCGGAGTGATTGAAAAAAGTCCCCTGTACCATGCGCGTAGTCGCACTTGTATCCGGTGGCAAGGACTCATGCTACTCTATGCAATTATGTAAACAGCATGGCCATGACGTCGTTGCTCTTGCCAACCTGCTGCCGGAGGAATCGGCTCCTGACGAGCTGGACTCGTTCTGCTTCCAAACGGTGGGCCACCTGACCAAGGGCGTAGTGCAGGCGTGGATGCGCCCATATATCCTTGATATGCATAATTAATTATGTGCTGCGTTTGAGCTAGGATTGATCGTGCTTTTGCGGCCGCCTAGCACTTTGCAAAGCCCGCGCTCGACACCCCAACCATCCCGGCCTGGCCAACAGGTTGGGCATCAGCTCATCGGAGCATATGCGGCATGTATGGGAATACCGCTTTTCCGAAAGCGCATCTCTGGTACCAGCAGTGTACAAGACCTTGGCTACACGCCGACCGAAGGCGACGAGGTAGAAGACCTTTACCAATTGCTTGCATATGTCAAAGAAAATGTTCCTGGAATTCAAGCTGTGGCGTCTGGCGCAATCGCTTCCGACTATCAACGCCTGCGGGTAGAAAACGTCTGCAGCCGTCTCAACCTGGTGTCTCTGGCGTACCTATGGCACCAGCCTCAGCGTCTGTTACTCAGGTTCGCCCCTCTACGGGACCAGGGTGGCTATCTACCCATAGCCGTTGCGCGTCCTGCACACCCCACTTTCCCCTTCGCCTCGCTGCGTGTTGGCACCCCGACGCATGCATATTGGAGCAGCAGTCCAACCTTAGCTACACCTCTGGCTGTGCCTAATTCCCGCCCGTCCATACACAACAACAGCCAGCAAGCCTCGAAGGACATGCACCCGTTCCCTGAGTGCCTACCGAGCAGCGATTTCCTAACCGCCGGTCCGTTCCATGTCGCTCCGTGTCGTTTCGTGTCGTGTTGTGCCACGTCGCACGGGGTCGCCGCCCACCTACCTTCCTGTCCATCCATACCATGGTCACGCAGATTGTTGCTTTCCCACCGTGCTCCCGCTTGGCTGGCTGAATGCAGGGGCATGGTGGAAAGCGGCGTCGAGGCCATCTTGGTCAAGGTGGGGGGGTCTGGCCGCGGATTCGGAAACGCGTTAGGGCAGCGCCGTCCCTGTGCTGCTATTGCTCCTGATGGGTCTATCTTCTGGATGGTTCCACCAGGGACGGGTTTTCCCGCTGTTCCGGGCTGTTTCGGACAAGGGAGTATCCGAAGGCCGAAGACCTTTCCTTTTCAGAGGGGCCGTCCTTACTAATAGATTGATATCAATTAGCACTGCTGATTAATATCCGCACTAGGATTTGGAGTAGGGGGTTGTTAGGGGGTTCTTGTAGGCGTGTTGGGCACTTGTGACTATGTCCCATCCGCCCCTATCATTGGCCGGACGGATGACGTCCTGTCCCCGCCCCTGCTCGAGTCCAGCAGTGGCGTGTCTATGTGTGGCAGTCGGATTGTGCACAGAGCTCCCTCCCTCCACTCCTACCTCGCTTAACTAGCTTAACTTGCTCTCCCAATGAATTCACTCATTCTTCTCCTGAACCGCCGCCTGCTATTGTCTGGTGCCAGGTGGCCTGTCTGGGGCTGCACCCCCGGAAGCATCTGGGCCGCACCATCGCCGCAATGGAGCCCGCACTGCTGTCGCTGGCAGATGCGTATGGCTGCAACGTCTGTGGCGAGGGCGGCGAGTACGAGACCCTAACCCTGGATTGCCCCGTATTTACTCGGGGGAGTATTGTGCTGGATGAGTTTGAGGTGGGCCGGGTTGTGGGGGCCGCCCGCTTCGGCAGCAGTAGCGGAGAAGGAAGGGATGGGGAGGTGCCCGGTGCTGGTAAACAGCCACCATTCCACCGCCAGCCGGCACCGGGTAATGCGGCGATAGCGCCAGCGGAGTGCATGTGGGTGTGTGTGGGCCGGGAGGAGGGTTGGAAGGTGGATGGACACGGCGTCGGAACTCGGGAAGGTGAGCTAGGAAGGAGAGGACGTGGTGCTGCGGGCGCGTTGTGGTTGTGGTTATGGTTATGGCCAGAGGGTTATTTGTGGCTTAGGCCACTGGTCGCTGTTTATAGCCGTGTAAAGACCGAGAGTGGTGGGAGGAAAGTAGCATTGACTGCGGTGCCCTCGTGCGCTCCGGAATGATCCTTGCGAAGGTGCTGCCGAACGCACCCTCTAGACCCTTCCGGTCCTCCCGGGTATCACCCTGCCCTTCCCCCATCGCCGCAAGGAAACCCCTCCGTTTCTCGCCGCACTGCACAGATTGTCCACGGCACCAGCGACGTGGGCCACCTGGTTCCCAAGTCATTCCACATTGTGACGAAACCATGCTGGGAGGGCTGCGAACTGCCCGCGGACGTGAGGATTGTACCCGGGGACTACGTGGCGGCGCCGAGGTACAGCCGCTGCAGCGCATCGCAGCTGCCGCCGCTGGCTCCGCCGCCACTGCCGCCGGCCGTCGACGGCGCGGCAGCGCCATCGGCTGCGAATGCAATAGCGGCCGCTGCAGGCGGCCCGGCGGCGGCTGCCGCTGTGGACCCGCTACTGCTGCTACAGCCCGTGGCTCCCTCTAGTTTCCATGTTCATGTCTCTATGTGCAGCGGTCCAGATTATGTCCAGTTGGTGTGTAGGGCTGTGAGGCCAAAGTCGGCCTTGCCGTCGGACCTGACGGAGTGCGATACGACGGCGGCGCTGCATGCGTTACTGACGGCGGCGGAGCAAGGTGGGTGCGGCGGCGGCAGCGGAGCAGGGTGGGGGGAGCGCCCACGGAGATTCCCAGACGCCTGGGGATGGGAAGGAGGGGCTCGCCCTCCGAACGCTTGGAAGCGGAGCTTTGAAGGGGGCCCTGGGGCTGGCGGTGGATGGGAAAGCGGGAGGAATGAAGGGCTTATAGTTGCATGGTGGGAAGGACATGAATGCTAATGCAGCCGTAATGCAGCCCCCTAATGCAGCCCGCCTCTGCCCCTAAGGATTCCCTCTCCTCTGTCTGTAAACCAGGCTCAACAGAACTGAATTCCAGTGCTTGCTTTTTTCACCCATTGCCCCGCCCTCCTCGGCAGCTGTCTCTTTTGACATTTTGCCCTGTGACGCTCCGTGTCCTCTCGTGCTATGTGTGCAGAACTGGCCACTCAGCACATGGACTTGCACCACTGCCTTTTTGTTCACCTCTTCCTGGCAAACATGGGGCACTTCCAGGCGGCTAACGGGGTCTACTGCAAGTGAGTATAAGCCATGAACATCATGAATATGTTGCGCGCTCGCATACGGGCGATGACATTCCACACAGACGCGCGGCTTCCTTTCTCTTCCTCCCAGTTGTCCCCATCCGGAACCTCTTTCTACCTCGTTCCGATTTCTTAAAACCCCAATCCCCCCCTTCCCGATGCCTCCCGCCTCCTGCCGCCGGCCCCTTGCAGGCACTTCCCCAGCCGGGACCCACCATCGCGCGCATGTGTGCAGGTGTGTCTGCCCCAGCACTGCCCCGTCATGTGCGAGTTCCTGCTTGCCAGAGGAGCGGCACCGCCCGCCATAGCCGCAGCCAACACTGCCGCCACAGGCACGCTGCGGTCGTCCCCGCTGCCTGGTGGTGGCGGCGGTGGGGTTGGGGTGGGCCCTCCACCTCCCCCGTCACCCGTCAGCGTCAGCCGCCACACGCGGCGGGTGCTGCACGTGCAGAGCATCAGCTCCTGGGCCCCCAGCTGCATAGGGCCCTACAGCCAGGTGCGTGTGTTGGGGGGGACTGGCTGGCGGCTACAGCATGGCATGCTGTAAGATGTGGTGCACCATGAATAGTGTGATGGTGTTTGGAAGAATGGTATGGAGGTATGTGTGCGTGTATGCGTCTTGTGTGTTGGCGGGGGAGTTGTGGGTGTGCGTGTATGTGCATGGGTCGTTTGGACGGGGGAAGAGCGCGTCTACGTGGGCGGAGGCGTGGACGTACCAGCCGAGAATAGAGAGCACCGAATGGTTATGGGCAAAGGGAGCGGGAACTACGTATTATATCACTTCGGACTGTGCAGGAGTAAGTACTGTTGAAGGGTGTCAAATCTTAAGTGCTTTTATATATGTGCACTATGTGTATGTTGTGTATGTGAATGAGTGAGACGGGCGGAAGGTCCGTTGGGTTGTGTTGGAGCGTAACAGCGGTTTTGGACGTGTGCTCGATTGGTTATTGGTGTCGGTGTGCGTGTGCACCCGAGCTCCCCCGCTCCATCAACACAACATCTTCCCCACAAAAGAACCTAAGTTCCTGTAATTTTTGGCCTTTTTCCCCTGCCGCGAATGCCCCTCTCTGCGCCCTACTTTGTTCACAGGCCACCAGCTATCGCGGTCTGGTTTACCTGGCTGGTGTGATACCTCTGGACCCCCCCGTCATGACAGTGGTGCCTGGGGACATCACGGCACAGGTAGGTGGGCTTTGGCTTGGGGGGTGTGGTGTCAGGTGGAGGCGGGCGGTCTTGCACTCTGGTGTGTGTGCGTGTGTGTAATTCTCTCCCCCATTTGTGTGTGCGTGTGTGAAATTCTCTCCCTCTCTGCCTCGCATGTGCCTTTGCCCGCTGCTTCTGCTGCCTGGCCAGGTGAGTCCAAAGGGTGGTTCGAGCTTCTTTGGTATATCGCGCTGGCGTCGGTCGGCTAGCCGGACTAGGATAGTCGGGTCGGTCGGGTCGGTCGCGCGTTTTAGTTTGGGGGGTTGGGAGGAGCACTTGCATACCGACAGCCTTTCAGTATCAGCAAATCAGCTGTTTGTCCAGGCCAGCAACTTTATGGCAGCTTTACGACAGCACTACTTTACTACTTTTCCGCCGCCTTCACAACTACTTTTCTACACTTACTTCTTTACGGCTTGGCAATACTATTTCTTTTTTAGTTCTGGCGGCTTAGGTAGGTAGTCTTTCCGACATCTTCTTCACTTCTTCATCTCGAGGTCACGGTCGCCACGGACGCCTTTCGTTCAGTTCTACGTTTGATACTCTCTTGCCCTGGCAGCAGCTTCAAGCGTGTGTGGTTCGTCTTTCCCCCATTTCCGCTCCTCCATAGGTCCTTCGAGCCATGTTGAGCTGTGAGGCGGTGGCGGTGGCGCAGCGCTCCACAGTGGTGGGCGCCGCCCTGGGTCTCACCGTGTACCTGGCGGCGGCGGTGGGCGGTGGTGGCGGCGGCGGCGGTGGCGGGGTCACTGCGGCGGCGGAGCGTAGCGGCGCGAGCTTCAGCAGCGGTGGGGGTGCGGAGCTGCGTGCGTTGACCCGGGCGGCTGTAGAGGCCATCTTGGAGGTACAGGGTGGGCTGGGAGTCCTCGGGGGTGGGGGGTGGGGGTGGGGCGCTAGGAACGGAAACAGCCGACCTGGGGAGGACTTTTAGCGGTCCCGACAAGAGGCTAGAGTTCGGGGCCGGTTGTCCCTGGGGGGCCCAATAGGTTGTAATGGGCAGGGGTGGAGAAGAGGAGGTTACAAGTCCTTCATTGGAAAGTTCGTGACGGAATCGTGGCCAGGCCGGGTGAGGTGATTGGTGCAAGGAGCGGCTGGGGGTGGGAGAGCTGGTTTCGTACGCGGGGTTCGACCTGTGTATGGGTGAGCGGCCTAGCAGAGGTTCGGAAGATGGAGACGGGGGTTCTTTAAGAGGGATGAAGTTTGGGTCCTTTTCGGCACATGGAGGGCTGGATGTAGTTACGTGCACGGTGCATGGGGATGCAGGGAGGACGTGCCCTGCCGTGCCACCCCAAAGCCCAGAGCCCAACGTGACATACACCCTCACCTATACCCCCCAGTCCTTGTTGCCCCCGCCGGGCCCTGCCACTGCTGCTATTGCTGCTGCTACTTTTCCTTCCCTGTTGTTACTGCTGCTGCTGCTGTTCCTCGTTGCCACCGTGCTCCTCCTCCTCTTCGCCGTCCTCGCAGCACGGCCTACCGTGCTATCCCCACGCGCAGCATCGGCAGGGCAACGGCAGTGGCGGCAGCTTCGGACCCCCCGGCGGCTCTGTATGTCTCGCTGGCGGCGGCAGCAGCTTCCGCTACCAGCGCAGTGCTACGTGCGACTCCTCCGGCGGACTCGCCACGCCGCGCAGCGCCCATGGCGCGTGGCTCAACGCAGCGGCGGGGTTTGGCGGCGGCCGGATCAGTGCACCGTCGAGCCGGCGGGTCGTACTGTTGGGTGCGGATGGCCTCGATGAAGAGGAAGAGGAGGAGGAGGCGGAGAGGGCGGCAGCAGCCGCCGCTGCTGGTGGCGGAGGTGGAGGGGTATGGTCGGGCGGGCGGATGGCGATTGGCAGCCCTGCTTTCGCGGCTGCCGCGCCAGCGACTGTGTTAGATCCGTACCTGCAGCCCCCGGAGGTGAGGTCGTGGTGGTGTTTGCACGATGGGTGGACTCGGTGTGCGGGCTGGGGGTGGCGCACCGGACCGTGTGTGTGTGTGCGTGTGTGGGGGGGAGAAGACAGGATTTTGCGGCAAAGCAAAGAGATGGCATCCGGGGGTAGTAGTAATACGATAACGTCTATAGGGGGGTAAGCTTGGCGTGTTCTTGATGGTCCCAGATGGCTTGCTGACGACCCGCTATGCCGCCTGGATTCATCTCCCAGGTCCGGGTACCCCTGCGGCCCAACGTGCTGTACGTGACGGTGCCGTCCCTGCCCCGAGGCAGCCTGGTGGAGATACAGCCCGTGTGTCTGGATGTGGAGGCTCTGGCGGTTATACGGAAGCTGACGGGTGAGCGAAGAGGGGGAGGGAAACGCTGTGTTGGTTGTCCTTTTGGCCGGTTGGGGCCCCTCAGGGCCGTTGCGTTTCGTTCGCAATGCGCAGATGTTTAGCACAATAAACTATATAAGAGATTGAGTGTCATGTCTTTGAAGTCCGTGTCCTTCCTGTCGCCCTCTAGAGAGTTTATGCGTGATCAGCAGCCAGCTTCCGTTCGGCTAAGATATGCTGAAACGACGCGAGTACGGCACCTCGGCGTCCCGGAACCACTTTTCTGATAAAACCGCCTGGGTTCTCCTTATGCACTTTATTTTTTGATCCAAAATCGTTAAAAAGTGTTACGACCGGTTTCAGGAACCTTTCCGACCGACTATTCCCGGATATACTTTAAACCTGTCCATGGTGCTTGTCCTCCTGTAAAACGCTTATCGCCTCACCCCCGCTAACTGCGCTTCCTTGTCTTTCCGCAAGTGTGTGATTCTTCCCTTTCCCCCGGCCTCCGCATCTCGCCTCCTCGGCCCCGCCGCCGTGTGTTCCTGCAGGCCACGATAGCTTCGTCAAGCGGCGCAACAACAGTCACCAAGATACCACCTCCCTGCACCAGTCCGCGCACAGCCACAGCCACCACAACCAAAGCAGCAACACCAACGCCAACCACCACCAGCATAATCATCATCACAACCAAAGCCCGGCTCTGGCGCAGCCGTCATCCATGCCGCAACAACCTAACCTGTCGTTGGCTGCTGCTGCGGGGCCGGTGGCGGGAACCTTATCTGGGCCGACGGTGTATTGCAGCCCCACCGGCGGCGCCTTCGGCGCTACCACTTCCTGGAGCGAGCTGCCGCCGACGCCGCGGGCCTCCCTGGAGAGCCTCTCCGCCCCGTATGGAAACAGCGGCGGTGGCGGCAGCGACGGCGACGGGGGTTCCCAGAACAACAGCCTCCAGAGCCATCACCATCACCATCATCACCACCATCACGGCTCGGGCTCGTCACCCGTACAGTGGCAAGTTTCCAACGATTTGCTGGCGTCACCACTGCCAAGTCATGTGCTGAGCGCCGCCGGCTTCATGTCGCCTGACGCCGGCGGCAGCCTGGCTGGAACGCCGTCTGGCGGGCCGTCGTACATGTCGCGGCAGCGAAGCTCTGGATTGGGGCTAATAGCGAACGGTGGCGGCGCTGCCGCTGCCGCCGCCGCCGCCGCCGGGTTGAGTGGTCTTTGCCTAGGCGGTAGCAGTAGTGGCATTTTCCACCGCTGCCTCAGCCCCAGTCCACAGCCGCCATCCCAGCTACAGCTGCCGCTACAGCTTGGGAGCTCCTCGCAGCTGCAGCTGATGCACGTGCCGCAGCCGCAGCCTGTGGCAGTGGGGTCGCAGCTTCCGGGGCTATTGACGCCGCCGCAGCCGCCCCTTTCGGCACAGAGCTCCGGCCACCAGCTGCTGTCACCCACGATACAGCACCTGCTGCAGCTACAGTCTTCATCACAGCACCTGCTGCAGCCGCTGCAACAGCCCATGGCTGATCCCCTTCTGCCGCAGCAGCATCACAGCTTGGCTCGGTCCGCGCCTGGGCCTAGTGGCAGCGGCCGGCGTCATCGGGTTAGCAGTAGCAATGGCGGCGCCACAACCAAGGAGACCCCCACGGCACCCTCCGCCTCCGGGCTGGCCCCGCGCTCGAGCTATAGCGGCAGTAGCGGTAGTGGTAGTAGCACCGGGCCGCTGGCGCACCGCAGTAGCTTGGACGGCAACATCTTATCATTTGAAGTCTCCTCGGGCCGCGGTGGACCGCCTGTACTGTTGTCACAGCAGCCGTACTCTGTACCGCACAGTACGAACGCAGCCTCGCTGGCGGATGCGGTCGCTGCTCCGGCCGTGTCTGCGGGCGCGCTCAGCAGCAGTGGCGGCACCGGGGGGAGCGGCCTTTCCCCTCCTATCGCACGCGCACGGCCCGCTGCGATTGCCGTCCCGCAGCCATGTGTTGGAGGAGCGCCGATTCATCGCAGTCCCTTTGAGTGTCCGACTAGCGCGAGCACGACAGCAGCGGCGTTGCTTGCCGCCGGCGGGGCGTCACCGCTGCTGTGCGCGGCCGCCGCAGCTGCAATGCCGGCGCCGGCGCCGCAGCACGTCCCGACCCCGCTCATGGTCCCGCAGAGTAGCTCCGGATCTCTCGGATCTGATGCAAGCCTGACTCCGAAACAGGCAGCAGCCGCGGCAACCGCTCTTGCCAGTGCTGGTGCTCCGCCGGCGTCAGAGCTGCGCGCCGCGTCTGGCGTTGGCGGGGGCGCCGCCAATGCCAAACAGGGACAGGCGGCTTCCGCCGCACCCGCCGCCAGTAACAGTAGCAGTGACGTCATGGTTACAACGGTCTGCTGCTACGGCCAGGTCTTGCGCTCGCTGTTCCACCTACCGCCGGCAGTGTTTGCGCCAGGCGTGACGACGGCGCAACTGACACGACGTTTCCGCCGTGCTGCAGCGTCCGTCCTGGCGGCGCACGGCATGGACATGTCGTGCCTTATCTGGGTGCGAGTCTGGTACGAGAAGGGCTCCGTCGAGCTCACTGATGATGAGTACGGCACGGGTGCCGGTGCCGCTGGGGCGTCGGCGGCTGCAGCAGCCGGGCCACACGCTGGGACGTCGGGGCCCGTCATCGCCTCCGGTGGTATGTTTGGCGGTGGTGGCATGGGTGCCAGCGGCCCACGGGTACTTCACGCCCTTGACGATGACGTGGACAACGATGGCATCAGGGGGGGGGGAAGTACCGCACGTCGGAGCAGAGATCTACGGCGGGTTAGCGGCAGCGGCGACAGCGGCAGCTCAGGTGGCGGCGGCGTCGCTGCTACTACTGCGGCGGCGGCGGTGGCGCGAATAAACGGCGGTGATTGTGCCTCTCCTCGGTCCTCAGCGACTGCACGGGTAATTGCTGTTTCGGAGGCGGCCACTGGCGGCGGCGGTGGCAGCGGCGGTAGTGGCGGCGGTAGCCCCCGCGGCTGCCCGGGCTCGCCTGCGAGTGCCATGTGCACTCGATCCCCTAGCCATCCCCGGCGGCTCTCTGGCCTCCAGTTCGACACTTCCCAGGTCGCTGACGACAAGCAAGGCAACCAGCACCACCAACATCACCACCATCAGCATCACCTGCAAAGCAATCACGGCCATGCCGCCCACCAAAGCCACCATACCCACCATCACCAACAACAACAGCAGCACCAGCACCAACACCACCCTCAGCACGGCCTCAAGGACATGTCGGCGAGTGGTCAGCACCACCAACAGCACTTTCACGTGTCGTGGGTGCCCGTGCAGAGGGTCGCCACAAATGCGTCGCCGCAGCCGGCGCGGTGTGTGGCTGTGCTGGAGTTGTTGGCCGCACTGCCCACGCCGTGAGGGTGGGCGGGAAAAAGGAGGTAGGGGGAGGCAGGGGAGGAGGGAGAGAACTTCGGAGAGCTCCTTGCTAGTGTCACGTCCCATCATAACGTCGCGTGCGAGGAAACAACTGAGGGCGGTCCCCGGTCTGAGAGTCGGTTGGCAATGACGAGAAAGGGGAGTGGGTGGCATCCAAAGGGGGGGGGTTCAGATGATGCCATCCGAGGGTCCTGGGAAATGGGGGAGCCTTCCGCTCCCTCAAGGTTTTCCTAGGAGGATGAGGCAAAGGAGAAACGGACGGAAGATGTGTGAGCAGGAAGTGTTCCAGGAGGAGGAGGAGGAGGAGGAGGAGGAGGAGGAGGAGGAGGAAGAGGAGGATATCACTGCACAGCGGACGCGGAGTCGGCTCGAGTAGCGAGCACGGAGGGCGGTGATGCTGAGGCAAACGTTTGGTTTGTAACGGGTTGCTGGGTGGATAGGCAAGCTGCTGGACTGGGGCCCCGGCGAGATGGTACGTGGGAGGCTGATGGGAAGGAACAATAAGAACAGTATGATTGCATTTGGACACACGGGCGATGGTCCCCCCCCCGTTTTTGGCGTTGCCTTGACCTCTCAATAACCCACACCTCTCAATAATGAAGGACCAGGACTTTTGCATTCCACGCAAAATCTGAATGTTTTAAAGAGAAAGCAGCTCATCATCCCTGATGACGTGCAGACATGCAGGTTAACCGGCATGCAATGGCTGGCTGGTGTTGGCGACCACTCGCGCGATACGCGATAATTGTGGTCTTGGCAGGCAGATATGCGATAATTGTAGTATGGCAGGGAGGACAAGGAGCCACCGCACTCGCTAGTAAAAGTCCGCAGGCAAGGGGGAGATGGATGGATGGATGAGTGTGCAGTGCTGGTAGTGGTGGTGGTGGTGGTGGTGGTGTCCACTATCCCACCTGGCACATCTTGTCTCCCGCCGAAGGGACTCAGGAGGAGGATGAGGGGAAGGGCGCGGCAGCACCGAACTTATCTCACCAAAGTACGGCGTGCTTCACTCATCATCTGGTTCAGCGGGTGTGATGGAGTGGGAAATGGGTAGAGCGTGTTCTGGCGCGGATTGGGAGGCAGCGATCCGTGTATGTGGCGACTGCGGTGATGATTATGCAATGGCTTTTTGCGTTTGCTTGGCTGGCGCTGTCCAGTGCCATATTTCTCAGAGGATGTTCCGTCGCGGACTAGGTGCAGCTTGGAAAAAGGTTTATGGGTTTTTTTAACCGTTGTTTCGAACCGCTATATAAAGAGCTGTCACACATGAAAACTTCTTACACTACTACCGGATTAAACAGAAATGGCATATGGTGGTGTACGCCCCGGAGGCGGCGGCCGAGGTGGCGTCAGATGCGGAGGCGATGGATGCTTATGGTGGTGGATGTGGCGATGATGGTGCCCCGCTGCTGTTGCGGCTGATGGTTGCTGGGGGGTTTGGCACCCATTTAAGCTATAATATATTGTATCTCACTGCAGCCGCTGCGTCTGCTGTTGCGATTTGTTCTGCAACTTCTGTGCTGCTGCTTTGTTGTGTAGTAGCTGGCATTGGTGATTGCGGTTGATGCATGCCATGTTGATGCTCCTTCCTGTGCCGCCGCCGCACATGCTTTTACTCTCTCCTCCTTGTCGTGCGCGGTTCTGCTTCCGGTTGTTGGTGCGTTGTTACTGTGTTGCTGTGTAGCAGCGTTGACGCGCATCAGCTGTCGCCTGGTCCCCGGTCGCTTTCCCTGACCTGAATTAGCAGCGGGGCAGATGCAAGGAAGCAGCGGCGGTGGACGTGGGGAGAGAGGGACGGCATTCCGGAGAGCGAGTCCAGCAGTGCCTTATGCGCACTGTTATGCTGAGCGATTCGCTTCTGTCGGCACTGCGCAGAGGAGTCACAAGGAGGGCGAAGAAGGCGCCGATGCCGCCTGGCCCTGGAGCTGGCCGTGAAGCATTTTAACGTAATCAGGCACCAAATAAGAAGCATTTTGCATAATAATCAGTACTGGCGGTACTGATAGCTTTGCTGCGGTGTGTGAGGTATATGCTGCCACTTCATTGCCGAATGGTGGAACTTCCTTGCATGCGCGTGGCCTTCGGCGCACCTGCAGAGTGTTTAGTTTAGGCCCCTTCCCCTGTGCCTAAATGTGTTGATAAGGGATTTTGTGGCAATGAGGCCACGCGTGCAGCGACCCCATCGGGGCATGTTTTAACTGCTGCTAATAGTGCGCCAGAGACAACATGGACCTAAAACAGGAACAGGATATTAGTTGGTACGTGCGGAAACGTCCTCAAGTACCGACATATGTACGGCGTGCGGCTTGCTGGCCGTACTGTGGCTTATGGACGATACATGAAAAAAATGGATCCTGCCGGCGGTGTGGCTGAGGGTTTGGAGCTGTTGTGCATGTTATGGGGGTGCTTTTATAGCGTTCGGACAGCGGTGGTTGTATGAGTCCGGTTGTGGGAATTCAGGCGCCTGGAGGGCAGTGCAGCAGAGGGCATCTGTCATCTATAGTTTTGCTTTTGTCGCCGCTCACACACCAGCAGGCGGAGGGAAGCACACGGGTGCACACTGTGCGAGCCTCCACCTTATCACGTCGCGGTCACGTAATGGGAGCGGGGTGGGGACAGGGTTCGGGGTAAGTTACAGTGCGGATACTGGTATATATGCCGTTTGGGCTGTGAACCTGTAATAGCATGTACTTGACCAGAGGCTGAGAGTTGAGGCGCTGTACGTCGCTCAGGCTTGGGGCTCTTGGGACACGAACGCCTAGTTTAGCGCGTTCACATGTCAAGCGGGAGGGTGGTACGGTAATGCACCTCCCATCATGCCATATTCTTCGCCGGGTTGCGATAGGAGTAGGAGTGACATGATGACTTTGCGTGGACTATCATTTGAAGGCTTGCGATTTCTCCTGGATGTGGATGGACACTTCTGGCAAGGCCCCCACGCTCGGAAATGGAGCAAAATGCGCCAGCCCAAGATGGTTATGACTAATTTGCAGATGGGAGAGGTGGGGAGGATTAACCAAACCCGGGCCCTCCCTGCACAGGTATCCGCCGCCGCAGCGCCAACCTCTTTGCTTGCGTTGAACCTATCACCATATTCAACGCCTTTAGACGCCTACAGAGAAAAGATGAGCCCAGGGGTGATTTACGAAGAAGAAACCGGAATTTAAAACGTGGAAAAAAGGTTGAGAGATATGTATTGCAGGAATACTGGGAAATTAATGACTGTAAAGTTGGAAATTAGTTTTATTTACATTTGTTATACACAATCTTTCTATTAGCTATTTAGTTTAGATGTTGAGCTTAACGAGGCTCTTCAAAGCGTTTTACATTTTACTTGCTGCGATTCATCGGGAGTATCCCTATATGTGGGGTAGTGTAGGTGGTTGGCGCCACACGCGCTGCCCGTCGTCCCCCTTCTCTCCTTCCCCCTTCTCAAGGTCAAAAGCCAATGGGATACGATAGCTGTCCATTTCCTTTTCCGAGCCATGCTACCCACGCGTGGGCTGCATTACAGGGAGGCGCATCCTGGTGCGACAATGGAGGATTCAGGGTACTTGTGCGGCAAAGCTTTTATACATTTTCCTACACGTCAGCTATGTTAGATGGTTAGCATATTGGTAGGGAGTGGCAGGTTGGGTTGAACTTCAGCTGCTGAACACAACCTGCCACCACCCTTGCTGCAAGGCCTATGGGCTTATTTGAGTTCCATGTTACTTATTGGGGAGAAACGATTTAAAAAGCAACATATTTAAATGCAGCCAGCTTGTAACTGGGAGACCGGGATGTGGGATCTAGTAAAGTGCTGTGACCTCCTTCGTTGGCGGTTTGCGCGGTTGAGAGTGGCAGGGCCATGGTTTACCACTGCATAGGCGCTGTTGCTGCAGCTGTGCGCATCCACAGTTATAAGCGTAGGAAACATTAAAACATCCTGTCACTGAAAGCTTTGTTGCCAACTTACTAGCAGCAAGCAAAATATGAGGTGCTTGGATGGCCATCGCCAATCTCGGCCAACTTGCTTTACTGACTTTAGAATTAATAGACATAACGTTAACTTGATGAAGCGTAAGGAACGCATCAGTTCATCGAGGCGTCTCCCAACGCTGACTGTCGCAGCGAGCTTGCCTCCGCGCGACCGACGCGGTAAGCATGCGTTCTCAATCCGTTCCAGGCCACACAACTAGTTCTGCCACGTCAACTTTAAGCCTGCGGTAAGTGATGTCGGTCCGTACGCACGCAACACCACGATGGGCTACGAACCGAAGCAGTCGCCAGCTTCCCCACCAGCCTCCGTCCCCCGCGTTGCCGCACACCGCAAATCACACACCGACCCCGACTGAAACGCTTTCTGAACGCTGTATAAAACACTCGGCCAGCGAAACAACAAGACCGCTGCCTTCGGAGTCCCTCCCCCTCCTTGCTCGCCATCGTACGAGTGATTCTGACCCTTACGCAAGCTCCCTCCCCTTTCTTCCCCCTCCCTCCCTCTCTCCCTTCACCTCAACCCCCCCTCCCACTTCTCCTCTGCCGCCGCAGAACCGGAAGCGTTGAAGCGGCGGGCGCTGGAAGACGAGCTCCGGGACCCCAAGAACTTTCTGGAATTCTTCCTGCCCCGGCCCCTGCGACTGACCTTCTTTGGCGCCTCAGCCGCCTCCTGCCTCATCGCCACAGCACTGACCGCCGTACGATTGCTGCAGGCGCGTGTGGGAGAGTTTGTGTGCATGTGTGCGTGTGCGTGTATCTGCGGGTGAATGTAGCTTGGCCGCGAGATGTACATGGATACAGGTTGAAGAAGGAAGTCATACATGTGCAGAACTTTACCAAAGACTAGTAGTCGTAGTCCAGGAATAAAGTAGCACAGATAGCTGTTGTGGGTATTCATGTTGTGGAATGGGAGAAAGTTACCTGCGCGAGTAGAAATGCCGGGCACAAGGAACCCTTCCCGTGAGTGAGTGTGGAATGTCGGCTGACCGCTTGTGTCTCGAGGTATTACATATGCTGTGCGTCAGCGAGACTCAGCCCGGAGAAGGATAAAGAGAGAAGAGGAAGGAAGAGACCCTAGTAACCCTAGTGACCCTCCTTAAGCCAAATGGTGTATTTGATTGATTATGGTGCTGTGCATGCGTGCGCACGTATGTAGGTGAAAGATTCTTATTTTTCGTAAAAGGGTTGAAAGGCTAAAAAAGCATCAAAAATGTCAAATGTCTTGATACCAGTTTTAAAACACCTGTCTTTATAAACGAAGTAAAATATCTGTACAAGTTTTGCTTAATGAATTGTTTAATAGGAAAACAGATTGATTTTCGTGTTTTTGGTTTTTTAAACTTTTGAATTTTACTGTAAAACCCAGAAGCCCCGAAAACTTCCTGTCTGCTGGCCGGCCCGTTTGCATGCTTGCCTGTCCTCATGCCCATCCCTCTGTACACCTGTCTGTCTGTCTGTCCTGTCCTGCCCGTCCGCCCTCCCGCAGAGTCCCGCCCTGGAGCTAGCGGATGGCAGCGGGCCCCGGGACCTGCTCGTCAACATCATCGGCCTCGTCACCTTCGCCAGCCTATTCGTGTACGACCAGCAACAAGGTATATACGACATCCGTACGACGTAGCAAGCTTCCAGGGACATTCCCGCGGTCCGGCTGCTGTCGGGGTGATGGATGGACTGCCGAATGAAGGCGCTGTTGGGCTGTATCCACTGCTAGGCACCGCATGCATGCTCCCTAAAAGCTGTTATAAGGATCATCGGTTGCGTCCTGTGGAGGGAAACCGCTGACGTTCCAAAGCGAATTTACGCAATATCAACCTAAATCACATCATCTTCTCGCACTCTTGTCCTCGACCGCTCAAGTAGAAGCTCGTGGCCTGTATTCCCCGAGCTTGTTCATGGGCTCGAATACCGTCCTGCGCCTGCTGGGGTTTTTCCCCCTTTCCCTATCCTGCAACCGCTGAACTTCTATAACAGCTACCCTCCCATTTTGCAGGGCACATAATCTCCTCACCCCCTCTTCCCTTTCCGTCCCCTTTCCGTCCCCTTTCCAGCTCAGGTCCGCATTGAGCGGCGGCGGGAGATCAGGGAGGCCCAGATAGCCTTCGGGGATCGGGAAGTGTACGTCAACGAGAAGGGCGAAAAGATGTCCCGACTCAAGGTACGACAGTTGACGTGGCGACTGTGGAATGAACGATCGAACAAATTGCGTTCTAGTGGATCCGAAAGGGGAGGGGGCCAAAAATTCCTGTTGCCTGGTAGAGCTGCTCCTGCGTGGCCCCCAGTGGTGTGTTTCATCCATTTGTTCCGTCATATACCTGTATGTATGTATGTATGTATGTATGTATGTATGTATGTATGTATGTATGTATGTATGTATGTATGTATGTATGTATGTATGTATGTATGTGCACGCGTATGTTGTGTGGCTGTTTGATGTTTGGGACAGGGGGGGGTCGTATCTTCACCCTGTGGCCGCTACCTGGCGAAACCCTGCCTTCCCCGGTATTTCGAGGCAACCTCATCTAGCCACCCCCTAGTCAACTTCTCCGAATTCAGTGGATCGCTCAGGGCCAACACCCACCACCGGCATCCAAGAGAATATGACGGATCAACGGCCCCTCAACTCCATTCCTGGCCACTGTATGTGTGTACGCGTGTCATTCAGGAGGTGAATGACGACTGGATTCTTCGCCGTTTGGAGCGGTGGGGCCGGCGGGACGGTATGCCCTTCGTGGGGCCGGATAAGGGCGCCATTCTGACCCAGTTGGTCAGCCAGCATAAGCCCCAGCTGGTGGTGGAGGTGGGGACCATGGCGGGTGAGCGAGTGAGGGATGGGTTGGGTTGGCTTGGGGGGAGGGCGGGGGAGATCGGGGGGCCCCAGGGAGCGGACGGGGGGCGGCCGGGGAGGGGAGGCAGGAAACGCCAGATTCGGTGGAGGCGCCGTTAAGGACGTTTCGACGTGGGGGGTAACGGGAAGGGCCCCCTCTGGGGAGAGAAGCAGAGGGCGGGAGGGAGGGAAGGAGGGGGATTGGAAGGAAAGGACGGGTGAAAGGGGGAGTTCAGGTCTTAGGTGAGCATGCGCGGATCCCAACCCCCCCGTCCAGCTGAACCACACCACGCCACACCATACCATACCATACCATACCATACCATACCATACCATACCATACCATACCATACCATACCATGCCCAGTCCCACGCAACTCCCCACTACAGCCCCCCTTCAGCCCACCTCACCTCCCTCAGCTTCCCCCCAACTGCTACTCTAGGGCGTCTAGTGGTCTAATCTTGGGGAATATCCATCGATGGCATTTTCTTTTCGTCAATCGTCTGTGCTTCGTCGTATCCCCCTTCTTCCCGCCCCCCTTCTTCCCGCCCCCCTTCTTCCCGCCCCCCTTCTTCCCGCTCCTCCCCTGCCCACTTAACGCTGGCAGGATACTCCGCCCTGCTCATGGCCCAGGCTCTGCCCCCCGGGGGTCGGGTGCTGAGCTTCGAGAAGGACCTCAGCTGGCTGCTGGTGGCTAAGAGGTTCATGTGGCAGGCCAGCCAAGGGGAGAAGAACCAGGGGCTGCAGACGAGGGTGGGAGACCGAGTGCAGGTGGGGTGGGTGGGCGGGAGAGGGGGAAAGGGGGGCGTAAGGAAAAAAAGGCAAGCGAACCCAGGGCGTGCGAGTGCTGGCTGGGTGGTGTGTTTTGGGTCGTCTGTGTGCCTATCAGCGCCCGTATGCACGTATGTATGTGCGTATGTACGTGTGTGTTTTGCGCCTCATCTCTTGGGCCCCCACGGCCAGCTGTTCCTCCCCTTTAGCTTGTGTCACACTGCCCGGCACGCAGGTGGTGTGGGGCGATGCACGCGAGACCCTCCCCCGGCTGATGGAGGGCCGGGGAGGCCATGAGGTCATCGACCTGCTCTTTCTGGACGGCACCCCCCGGGAGTACCTGGACTACCTGAAGGCCGCAGAGCCCTTCCTGGCACCGGGTGAGCGGGTGGGTGGTGGAGCTGGGTGAGCGAGTGGGTGGTGGGTGGCTGGGTGAGCGGGTGGTTCTTGAGCGGTGAGGACGCGGCCTTCACCCATCGGGCCGGCATATATAATATGTACATATATATGTGTGTATGTATATCAGTCTGTGTATATGTGTCTGTTTTTGTTCCCCAGGTGCGGTGGTGGTGGCGGACAACGCGGTTGTGTTTTCCCAAGGCGGCCTGAAGCCCTACCTGGAGTACGTGAGGGGCAGTCCGCGCTACAGCTCGGAGCTGCTGCCGTGCAAACTGGAGTGGCGGGAGGACGTGGAGGACGGTATTGAGGTGTCCAGATATCTGGGTGGCCGGCAGGCGACGGGGGTTGCGGAGAGGGGGGTGGGGGGGGAGACGGGAGCTGGGGGGGGAGCGGGCGCGGGGAGGGCTGCGTGAGAGCCGCTGTGGGTGTGCGGAAGGAGAGAGATGCTGTGCTGGGAAAAGAGGTATGTGTGTAGTGGTGGGATTGGGGTTGGGGTTGGGGTTGGGGGTTAGGACGAACCTCTGACTGGTGGGGGATGGGATGGGAAGTCGAGAGATGGCATACTTGGAGAGATAGCTGCTGCTGGAGGGGAGCATCAGAGCGCACATATGTGTTTGTGTGTGTATGTTTGATGGTGGAAGATTGCCTAGTAATTATTTCATAACGCAGCATGAGAGTATATGTGCAGGTAAAATATGTGCAGGGTGTGTTTGTATGTATGTATGTATGTATGAGGGATCGGGGCTTTAAAACCGACTCGGGGTGTGGGAGGTGAGAGGAGGTGAGACACGGGGCGGGTGGGCAGGCGGGCAGTCAGCCGGAAGGCAGCCGGGGAGGCGGGCAGGGAGCTCATCGAGTGCCTGGTAGGGGGGAAAGGTCGGCGTAAAGTAAAATGAGAGTGGCATGTGTGGCGAGAGTGGCAGTCAGGCCGGTGTGCGGCTAAGGAACGAGATCACCCCAAAGGAGGAAACATACGACGTGCACGTACCTGCTTAGGTGGGTGGGTGTGGGCATTCGAACACCCGGAAATCCAAAGGTAACACGGTGTTTCCCTCCCCCTCCGGGGGATGCGCGCATGCGCCTCCGCAGCTGTATTTATTGGAGCCCGTGTCTATGTATGTGAGCGAGAAACATGTACATAAAGATGTACATGTATATGTGTATGATGTGTGAAACAGGGGGGTGTATCTTCGCCCGTGGCAGCTACCCTGCAAAACTCTGCCTTCCCCGGTATTTCGGGGCACCCTCATCCAGTCACCCTAGTCAACTTCTCAGTGGATCGCTTAGGTTCCGCACCCACCACCAGCATCCAACGGAATCTGCCGGGTCGACAGCGGTCCAACTCCGTTCCTGGTCGGCTCGCAGGTTAACTTTATCCCAGGTCACCACCGTCCATCAACTAGGGGCGCAATGCCTTCCACCATCGGAAGGACTTTTGACCCTAACGGGTATCGATCCCGGGATCTCCCGGGGGCAAGATATGTGTATGTATTTGCGTAAACAAGAGAACCGGGGAAGGGGACAGAGAGGACGGTCAGGACGCGGTGATCAGCTGTACAGGGAGACTTTCCTTTTGGCGGGAAGCAGCTGCCTAAGTTGGCGTCAATTTGCATTTGGTTTAGGGATTCCGTTGACCAGTGTGCAGAGGTGCCGTTTCGAAGGATGGATGATGTTGACCCGGAGCGCGGCGGAAATGGAAATACCCACGAATGAATAACTCTAGCAGTTTCTCGCAGGGGAGGTTGAGGACTAATTTTCATGGCTATATATGTTCTCGACTTTGGACCGGATTTCGCCGGGGAATATGGTTGGTAAGTACTCCAGAGGTGGAGAGTATGCGGGTGACAATGGATGTCACTGTGGACTGTTTCTGTGCTATGTTTGTGGGGGTTTTGTGCCGTGGATCCTGTGCTAAAACGCATGCGCGCTGTGGAAGGTGGGGTAAAGTGTGTTTAAAACCGTGGAGTCTGGAGTGTTTGCATGGTACGGCATGAATATGTAACTGCACGGCGGTAGTTAGTGGCCTTACCAGGACGAAGTTCAGAGGGCAATCCCTTTTTTTAAAAGTGTTTTGTTTCCGAGTTTGCTTGGTGCAGCACCGAATGTTGAGCCGTAGCCAAGGGAGCATCTCCGAAAACAATTGCGTCTGACAAGCACCTGATTATGGGTAAGGAAAAGAGTAAAAAGGACAAGGAGAAAAGTAAAAGTAAGAAGGAGAAAAAGGACAAGAAGCATAAGAAGCACAGACGGCGGTCAAGTTCAGACAGCTCGGATAGCGATGGTGAGCTGCCCTTGTACACAATCTTCCAGGCAAACCAACAGAGCTGAAGAACTCTTAAAATCGTTTCGCCCAGGCAGCATCGAGGGAGCTGAGCAACAATTGGAGCGAGAACGTGCTGCAGTCAGAAAGCTGCGCGACATCCTGTCCATGTACCCAGCAGTGAGGAAAGAGCTCCGCGAGGCAAGTAACCAAACGCGGTGCTCTCGGATTTAGGCACCTAAGCTCTAGCGGTGCGTAGCCCCTTAGAGGCGGACCTGCGCGTTTTTTCGTTTCCTGCTCTTTTTCCTACCCCCCCTCTCCCACGCCCGGGCCCCCTTGGCTCAGATGCTGTGGCGGGTGGATCAGGGTGAGGCAGCCAACATCTCCGGCGTTCCTGACCCCGACCTAAAGGCCAGCCTCGCGCAGCTTCTGGAATTGCTGCATCTTCGACGAAACGACAAGGTCTGTCGGTCCCGCTGCTGCTGATAGTGCTGGTGCTATTACCAATTCCTGTCCCGCTGCAGAGGGTCCAGCAGGCGAATATCCCGTCACCTTGGCACACGAGCTTCACCATCCCTCCCGAACATCCATGAACCCCGCGGCGGCGCGGACCTCCTCTCGCAGGGTATTTTCGGCCTAGTCAACCGCAACGAGAAAGTCCTACCTATCGTGGGCTTTGTTTTCGACGAGCCGCCGCGGCCGCGACCACAAGCCCCTCCCGCACCGTCATCTCTGGCGGCAGCGGAACACGGCGGCCAGGAGTCAGTTCCCGGAGGGGAAACGAAACTCAAACCACGGCCTGGCGAAGGGACGCCAGGCCGTGTGGGTCCCATAGGGCCCGGAAGACCGGAGCCAGAGCCTACTGCAGCAGCAGCGGCAACGGCGGCGGCGGCGGCGCAAGACGATGGGTTTGAAGACTTAGCTGCTCAGAGGCCGGAGGGTGTGGGGATGGTTTCGGAGCCAGGCACGTCCGCGGCCGAGATCAAATGTGAGCGCGAGCCATCAGAAGCGGGAGTTGCGGCGGCGCCGGCAGCCGCTCCACGTCGTGTCGCGGGGCCCGCCATGCCGCCACGTGAGCTTCTGGAGGCCGCCGCTGCTGCGGCGGAGGCGTTACGGGCAGCAGTACCGTCGTACAACGACTTCGGTGATAATGATGATGATAACGATGGCGATCTATTGGTAGGCCCTCCGCCCCCTGAGCTTGTCGAGGAGCTGGAAGCAGCTCCCCAGGACGAGCGGGAAGCGGAGGTCATCCGCATCGTTAAGGTGGGCGGGCTTTAGGGTTTTACGATTTATCGCCGTGGTCAAGTTCAGGTCAGGATGTGGGCGAGTAGCGAAGTCCTTGCGATGACATCCGCAATGATGGCGGATGGCTTCTGGCTGGGGCTGGCCTGAGATGGCCCCCCGGGGGATGGCGTCATGTCCGGGATGGCGCCTACCGTGACGCTCGTCCGGGTTCCCTCTTCCTCACCGGACACTGGGTCGCCGTACTCGGGCTTCCGTTTCGTCATCCATCCTCGTCCCGCACCCCGCTTTCAACGCCTGGTCGCGTCCGGTCGCGTTGGGTAGGGTTGAGTCTGATTTAACTTAGCCTGCGCGCTTGGCCCTACACTCTACACGCAAGGTGGCGACAATTTCACCTGATGATGCAATGTATGGCTTCACATAGCATCATCTTCACTCACTCACCACTACTGGTATTGGGGTGACGTAGGTAAGGTCCATGTCCTGACCAACCAACTTCTTAACCAACCAACCAACCACACACACATACATGCAGGTCCTCCGCGAGCACAACAACGCTGCTGCTGCTGCGGCGGCGGCCGGAGCCCAGTCGTCCAAGCTGCCGGCCCCCGCTGATGGGGGGCCGACTGCGGACGCGTACCTGGTGCTGGGGGTGACGCCCTCTGCGGGTGCGGGCGAGGTCAAGAAGCGCTACATGCGGTTGTCGCTGCTGATACACCCGGACAAGTGCGGACACCCGATGGCGCATGAGGTAATACATACATACGGGAATATGGCGACTTGATGGAAAGCGTGCGCGCGTGTGTGCGCGTGTGTGGGGCCCCTTTCTGAGCTTCCTGAGGCCTCCTTGACCGTCCCCTGGCGACATGAGGCTGTTTCTCGTGGGAGGTCTTCCGTGGGAGGGTGGGAGGGTCTCGGGGGGTTGGGGTTGGAAAGCAAGGAGCTGAAGGTCCGGGGGAAGGGGAAATGTGGAAGGGGGGAAAGGCACACAGAGGGGCAGGGCTAGGGAACGTCTCCCTGTCCGCCGAGGGCACTTGTCCCATGTGTGTGTGGGTGTGTGTTCTTTCCGTCCCTTTATCTTCCTTTTTCTTCCTTCTCCTTGGCCCCCTAAGGATTTTCCGTCTAGGCATTTTCCTTCGCGCCGATCGTCTATCGTCTATGCTTCGTCGTACCCCCCCTGAGTCCCACAGGCCTTCCAAGCTGTCGCCTCCGCAGCCAAGGTGCTCCAGGACAGCGGGCTGCGGGGGGCGCTGGACGAGAGGAGGGCGGATGAGGAGCTCCGACGCCGGGCGGAGGCGGCGGCGGCCCAGCAGGAGCGCGAGCGGGCGTGGCGGGTGGCGCGTGGGGAGGAGATGCCGGTGGCGATGGGTGCGTACGACACGTCCGTGGGTGAAAAAATAGCTGGCAGTAGAGGGGGCAGTCCTTACGGGTGCGGTGGTGAGGAGGCTTCGTGGTGGGGCGGGGTGGGATGCCCCTTCGGCACGTCTACGCGGCAGCGCGTGTGCACCGCACCTGCAGACCCCACGGGTGTTCTACGTCCCGCACCCCCACATCCCCGACCACATCACATCCTTGACCGCTCCTGACCTACTGGGCAGGAAGGCTGAGCGTGCAGCCAGTGCTGCCTTTCCCGGCCGTTCCGGCGACCTCAGGCACCTGCCTAGCACCCACAGGATGGGTATGTAGATAATGCCGGTACACACCTTTTTCATCATTTCCCCTCACCCGCATTTGTCTGCCGCCTCTCTTCTGCATCTCTTCAACGCGCTGCGCTGTGGGGCGAAACTGAGCGATCAACTTCTCACAGAATTTTAGAAAGCATGCGCACACCATCCCTCGCGCTCCTCCCTCGTTGTTTACGGCACCGCTAGCCGACGTCTCGTATACACACACACGGGGCGGTTGTTGGTCCCTCCGGTGACCCCGCAGGCCCCGCGGCCCCCTCCGGGTCTCAGCGGGAGACCTGGATGACGGAGCTTCCTCCGGAAATGGCTGCGAGACCGGGAGGCGCCGCGGGGCAGTTGGGACAGACCAGCGTTCGCGCCTTTAGCCAGCGCGGCAAGACGGGCCGAGGGGACACGTCAGCGTGGACCGATAACCCCGAGCAGCGCAAGGCCCGCGAGGCGCAGGCGCTGCTGGCGGCGGCGTCGCAGGCCTACGTGCAGGCGCTGCCGGCGGCGGGAAGCGACGGTGCTGGCGGCGGCGGCGGCGGCGGGGGCCGTGGTGGTGGTGGCGCTGCTGCTGCTGCTGCGATGGATTCCTTCAATGCGGACTCTCGAAAGAAGAGCCTCATGGAGGTTCATTTGGAGTTGCAGGTGGGAGGGGAAGCAGCTAGGAAGTGAAAGAATAATGTCAGGAAGAAGGGAAATCCCGATGCCGACTTTCAGACGGGGAAGGGCGCTGTGGGGTATGATGCGGTATGATGCGGCGATGGAAGAGTAACGGCGGGAGCTGAAGGGGGAGCTGGCGGAGATTCACTCCAGGGCCGGCAGCACCGTAAATCTACAGCCGCCGTGTTCCCAGCTGGGACGTGTCACCATCACATAACATCACGTTGCTGCACCGCCTCTGCAGCCACAAGGGCGCAATGGCCTTGTGGGCCGTGTGGGACGTCAATGCGGCGTGGGCAATGGACAAGGCGCATTGACGCACAAACTCAGCGCGCCAGGCGGCATGGGCTTTTTACAGTGACCTAAGTATAAAAAAAAACCGCCTAGTCCAACAGGTATTATTTTCGTTGGTGAGCCACCCCGCTGTTACCTTAATAGCATCGAGATAGCCGCGCTGGACCGCGCTGATAGAGTCCTGTTCCTCATCGGGCGCTACCATTTGTCCTACCACCTTTACGGACGCTCGTGGGGCTACGTGTTATCTGTCTGGTCAGGAGCCGGACCGTGATTATGTTGTTGCGGCGCTTGTATGTTTGCAGGAGAAGGCCCGGGAGGAGGAGCGTGCCGCAAAAAGAGCCGCGAAGAAGCAGAAAACCGGCAAACCCGGCGGCGGCGGCGGCGGCGTGGGTGGTGGAGGCAGCGGGGACGCTGCAGCGGCGGCTGACGGCCAGGATTGGCCTTGGAGACCGTTTGACCGGGAACGTGACTTGGAAATTAAACCCAAGGCCAAGTCGGGTGGTGACATCCTAAGGAGCGCGGCTGCCCTGGGGTCTAAATTCTCGGGGGGGGGCACGCAGCGTCATTTCTTGTAATGTGTTTGTATGGAGCTGTTAATGGACTCGCAATGTGTAACAGTGAACAGGTGTCTGTTGCCATTGAGCTATTGCACACTGGCTCCACTAGTAAAGACTTTTGTCTGCGATTACTGGATCAGCGCCTGGAACTTTTTGGGTGCAAAGTGTTGGCTGTTGGCCTGCATTGGATTTGTGCCGATCTGTATTGCAATGCGCGTCGAGTTAAATGTCGTAGGGGCATCGAAGGATGTAGGTGAAGTCAGGGTTCGGCAGCTCATTTAGCCTCGGGTCTGCAGCCGGTATGGAACTGTACGGATGCCTTGTGCGTTGTGGTATCGCGGTATCTTCAGATTCATTTGCTTCTGTGCAGCAACGATAGCTTTTCCACAGTATGTGCTGCTCACAGCAGAAACCTAAGGACGCGACCCTAAGGAAACGGTGGAAAGCCAGTAAGCGTTTTGGCGTTTTGGCAGGGACATGTCAACCGTGCGTAGGAAGCAAACGCCGAGACTGAATTATACAGACTTAACGAATTGTTGTCCCTGAAAGCACGTGAGGTATACCACTGTCCTACAGCAAGGCCATATCAATCGTTGAGCTATCCTCCGATACACGCTACTGCTGCAAAGATGTTTGGCCTCACGGACTCAGGTGAGATGAGCCGAGGCAGGCCCTCTGGCGGCGTCAAAGCATGGTGAAGGTATCCAACTTGAGCCTCTAGGAGACAGGAGACGCACAAGGCATGCCCTATTTGTGCGTAAAAGAGGAAAGGGTCTCTGCTTCCACACACATTTACGCCCAAGACATGCCCCCGCTCAACACTTGAGTCTTAAGTTTAAGAAGAAGGAAATCGTTATTCCCACGCGTGATTTGTCTAAGCATCTGGACCATTAATCTGTGACTCCAACCGATGAAATTGGTGGATCAAGCAATCGTCCTGCAATCACTTTCACAACCGCTTGCACCATTTCGTACAGGCCGTACCGACTACGTCTTGTTGAACTCATTACCTTGGCTCCTGTTAACGCAAACTGGGCGCTTTCGGTCCTATGAAGCTACGAGACACTTGCCTAACTGGCGCATGCGCCACTTTTGTGTATATCCTGCAGGGCAACCTGAACGGGCGCCAAACTAAACAGCCTTCCTTATCACGGCTGAATTTGTGATAGGCTGGCAACGTATTTGTAGGCTGGCAACGGCCTTTTTTGCTGCTTTAGGGGGGTGGCTGCGGCAGGCGGCAGAACAGTATGACTTGCGTACAAAGTGAAAGAGCCTAGTGTCCCCTTTAGGGCTGTAAAGGGAGCAGCATGGCGGCCATGGTGGAAGGCGGGGAGCTGCAGCCAGCGGAGACATACTCGACAAGCGCCACCACGTACTCTCGGGTGGGTGCAGGTTCTCGCGTTTATTCGACTTTGTTCGTGGTTTTCCAGTCCTACGTTCGCTTTGGCGTCTTGTTCTGACCGTATGGAGTTTTTATGAACAAAATCTTAAGCGGGCAGCTCATTCCCTCTTGCTGCAGTATGACGTCGTGTTGGGCAGGGGCGCTTTCAAGACAGTTTTTCGTGCATTTAATGAAGGTGCGCATCTTCGTTTTCGGTGGCCAGCTCTTATGCTTTGGCATGTTTGTGCATAGGTACTGTGGATGACAGTAGGCGTTTATGGCTTTGGATACGCCTTTTGTTTTAGTACGAGATAGAGTATTTTTGGTAATATAAGGCGTATTTTTGGCAAGGGGCTTTACCTCTTAATAATGTCTATCGGTCCTGTCCTCGGCCTCGCTTTTCAGAGGAGGGCATCGAGGTTGCATGGAATCAGATCAAGGTCAATGATCTGGCGTCCTCACCGGCTGAGAGGGAGCGTCTATGGGCTGAAATCCGTGTCCTTAAGCAGCTGAAGCACAAGAACGTAAGGCGGCCTATCTAGATCTGACATGACGTTGGGTTTGGTAATGGCATGACGCATGTTCTTTGACCCCTGAGCAGATTATGACCTTCTACGACTCGTGGCTGGATAATAAGAACAATACCGTGAATTTTATTACTGAGCTCTTCACGTCTGGGACCTTGCGGCAGTAAGTAACGGGGCGATACAATACCTGTGTTACCCATTTGATGTGGGAGATCAGGATACTTGGCTGCGCCGACATGCCTGTTGCAGTCAGTAACTGTTGTGTGCCCTGCAGGTATCGCAAGAAACACAAACACATCGACGAGCAGGTGCTGAAGCGCTGGGCATGGCAGATCTTGCAGGGTTTGGTGTACTTACATGGCCATAACCCGCCAATAATTCACCGTGACCTTAAGTGCGATAACATTTTCGTGAATGGGACCTCTGGCGTTATCAAGATCGGTGATCTGGGCTTGGTCACACTCTGCCGGGGTTTCACGGCGCCGCAAAGCGTGCTGGGCACTCCCGAGTTCATGGCGCCGGTGGGTTTCTGCTTCCCTTACGCACACCGTCAGTGTTAGCTCCCTATGTACCTCGTTTCGGTGCTTGAGTGATGCAGCAGTTTTACCAACAATTCTCACATTACTATGCAGGAGCTGTATGAGGAGAAGTACGACGAGAAGGTGGATGTGTACAGCTTCGGGTATGTAGCTTTCCCTTGCCCTTGACGTCCCAGCCTCTCTCGGGCCGTTCATCACTTCCGCCCATGCACTTCCGCCAGGATGTGCCTGCTCGAATTGGCGACAATGGAGTACCCGTACGCTGAATGCAAAAATGCGGCACAGATCTATAAAAAAGTGACGCAGGTGGGTCGCGGGACACGGTTCTTGACTCCATGAGGGGGTAAAAAGATTGTCTGTAATGTTTGCGGTTAACGTGAATAGAAATCAAGGAAATGGTTTGTCCTACATTAAGCTCTGTGCGTTATGCCTATGTGCTCTGCGTGGGTTTGTTCAGGGCATTCACCCCAGCGGCCTGGCGAAGGTACAAAATACGGAGCTGCGGGAGTTCATTGAGCTGTGTATTCAGCACGACCCTAACCAGCGGCCTGAGGCGCGACAGCTCCTGAAGCACCCGTTCTTTGAATCGATACGTGCTCAGCTAAGCTGCGGTGGCACGGACAAGGTGCCGGTGGACCGCCCTGAGCCCGCGATAGCAGGGAACAATACCCCGGAGGTCTTTTCGGATGAGGAGCCAGCCCCCCCTGCCGCGCCCACGTCGAACGGTCTGTCATTCCCTGGCCCTGAGGTGGAGGGTGGCACCGGCATTGCAGTGGGCTCATCTCCGCAAACACTGCTGCTTTCGGCGTCTGGGGAGCTGCCAATGCGAGCCGCATCGCCAGCATTGCCACCGCTGGCGCATGCACCGTCGCCAGGCTTGCCACAGCCCTTGCAAATGGACTACGGTGGAATTCGACAAGCGGAGTCGTCAGTAGAATTGAATACCTGCGCTTCGGCAGGGGTACGGCAATCAGGTTCCAGTGTCGACCTGCGTTCGCCCGTTCTACAGGAGCTACCAATGGCAATCCTGCATCACCAGCAGTCTTTTGTGTCAGCTGCGAGTGCTCCTGGAGACTTGGGTGCTTCAGGGGGGTGCTCAGCGGCTAACGGCGGGCGGGAATCGCAGGGCGGCGTGGCTGGGACAGTGTCGGACGAAGCCGATGAAAGCGATGGGCTGGTGTGGGCGCGTGAAATTAACTTGCACTGCAAGCAGGTCGAGGAGTCGAAACTCAGCTTTCAGCTGCGCTTCACCGAGCCAGCGGGTAAGTGGAACATAGTCTGCCCATGTGGAGGCTGTCATGCTATTCCATGGAGCGCGTAATATTTGGGTGTAAGATTGATGGCAGGGAAATAGTTGCAGTTGCAACCGGGGCATATTCCAGTCGGAGGATTCGCATATTACACCGGCCAGGGCCAGGTCACGGGCTCGCTACCAAATGTTGAGAGGAACCCGCGCTTCCCCGCTGTCTGGCGAATGATTCAGGCCACTGCAAGACAATTGAGTTCGCCTTCGACATGGCGGAGGATACGGCTGAGTGTATTGCCAACGAGATGATGGAGGACTTGTCGCTGTCGGCGGCAGAGGCGCAGCAAATTGCGGCAAAGATCCGGGAGGAGATCCAGCGAACGGTGTCTGCGCAAAGTCAGAGCACGCCCGCCATGCCTATGTCAGGCTCGCGGGTGTCGTCGCCGAAGGCAGCTTCCGCACCGATCCCTCCGGCGCCGCCAACCTCTCTGGCGCCATCGCCTGTGTCGAGCGTGGAACAGTCAGTCCTTTTGGCCGCAGAAGGCGCGTCGCCTATGCAGTCTGCGAACGCCATTGCATCGGCACCTGCTTGCTCACCGCCGGTGGCATCGTACTCCGCAGCAGCCAGCGCGCGGGGCCCTGAGCCCATCGCCAAGCCACCGCTGCCGCAACCTTCAGCGGCGGTGTCAGATGCTAGACGGGGTTCTGTGTCTGGGCTCGCCAACGGGCGAACAGGGAAATCGGGGTATCACACTCCAGCAGGTGAGGAGGCGGCGGGTGCTAACGGCGGCGGCTCATTAAAGGGTTTGTCGATACACGAGCTCATCGCCGCTATGAAGGCAGCACAGGAGGAGGTGGATATGGAGAGCCAACCTCCCTCGCGCAAAACGTCGTTTCTTGCTACGGGACATCAGAATGGCATGGTGCAGTGAAGCTTAGTGTTACATCGCAGGACGGAGGGCTCGTACGCAGCAGGATCAGTTGTAGAGTATGTTGTAGTAGAGTGAATAACGTGAGTATTAGGCGTCGGGCTGCACAACAGCAGGAGCTGATGACAGGCTGCATCCAGACCAGTTAGTGCAGGTCCTAACGCATATACTTGCCCAAAAGTATTGCTTGGGGGAACACGACACGGGGTAAGAGCCTCGGGCCATGTATACTGCGAGGTTGGGTGTGGCGCGGTGGTTGGCCAGGGCCACGATGCCGTGGCCGGAGTGTGAATGGGGGGATGCTGGCCCTTCTTTGTGCATATACGGATGTGGGCCGGCTTTTTCCCTCCCAGCACGTGAGCTCTGCTCGTGCGCAGCCATTAACGGACTTTGGGGCGTGCATGTCGTGCCGTGTGCAGCGGCGGCATGTCATCAAGATAGGGCAAGGGTTGGGGGTGTACTTGATACCGGGATCATTATTAAGGGTGACTGCTGAAGTGATGTGGTTTGGATTTTACTGCAGCTGTGTCGTGTATTGTGTATGTCGTGGGCGGTAGTGGGCGACATGCAGCACACATATGCTCTCTGTCGTGGGCGGTGTACGCGCACCATGCAGAAGCATTTGTTTAGGGCGTTGGTGGCGCTTCGTGTCTTTCCACGTGCTATGGATATAGGTTATGTGCGACGTGAAGCGGTCTGCTGAGTTAGTTAATCAGCGACTGGACGCGTCTGCTGTTCAGTTCATTGTTATTGTTCATGGTGTGGATTGTTTTGACTTCGGTTGTTGTCACGACAAAGTGTGTGTCTTGACTTTTTCAACTTTGGTCGGCGCGTCTGGCGGTTCTGACAGATCATGATGTGAGGACCAGAACGCACCCACTTAGCGTCGGACTCACGTTTTTCCTCCTGCATGGTGCAATGTGGTCAGGTACATCACCTGACGGGGCGGTGGTGAATGGACCAAGTCGCTGGCTGGGATTGCTTGCGTTTTGCAGGCGCGCGGGGTGTGTCTAATCTTGCAAGCCTTTCGTAAATCGATTGTTCCCGCCGTGCATATTGAAAGTCCTGCGTCAATGACCAATACAGACAATGACCAATAGACAGTCCGATAACCCCCTCCTATGTCGTGACAACAGAAAACCCTCCTAAAGGGCGCAACCCGGTTTCAACGTGCAAGATACGTGATGTTCCATGGAAATCAAGTTCCCAAACAAGCTGCGATGACTTAATTCATTCGTTTCTAGCCTATTGATGCAAGTTTGCGCGCAGAGCATTCCCTTTCGAGGCGAAATCCAGTCACAAGTATGGCCAAATACATATACAAACCCTAACTTCATATAAGATGCTGCTTCGCATACCAGCTTGATCCAAAGAATATAACATGCGCACGGTAGAACCCTGTGAAAGAGAGAGAGATTCTAAGGGTGGCAATGACCCGCAGGAAAAGCGGTTGTACGACTTTCCCTGCACGCCTGATTCATGAAAGTTGAGACCACACTTAAAAAGTAACCTCTTTTCTTGTTTAAAAAATGCTAATTGTATGCATATTGCTCTTACAGCGTTTGCGATGTCAAATTCGGAAGGCCCTTTAATTCACATAATTGCAATTTATAATTTCAACCTATAGCTGCAGTGCTAAGGCCAAGCACCATAGTCATGGCAGTCGCCGCAGCAACTGCTCTGCCGGCAGCGCTTCAGGCGGTAGTCCCATCAGGATCACTCGGTGGAAGTAATTCTCGCATGGCATCGAAACGTTATAGGAAGGTATGCTATGTAGAGGCTCAGATCTTTAAGTTAACGGAGGTCGCGGTTGGAGCGTGCGCACGTGCATACCGGATGTGCGCCTGCTGAAGAACACCAACGGCGCCTTACCGCTTCGCCTGTATATATTGTTTTCAGAGCGCCACGAGCGATTTGATGGAGGTTTGCCTCGGTGATCATACGCATATGGTGCAATTCCCCGTGGTCATATCAACCGAGAGCTGTTGGCGTTTAGCAGCGCGTAACAGCCAGCCTGGCTCTGCATTCACGAATGAACCTTATACTGCCACCACTTCCGGAATTCTGTGTCTTAGGGTTTTGTGTGAGCACTGTGTACGGCATCTTCCGTTTCCCCTGGCCATCCGGAAATCCCCTGGCCATCCGGAAGTACTTATGCTGTACGGGCTTCGTTACGCCGTCCTATGCTTGTTGGATTTCAATTCGGTTCCAGCCGTGCGTTGCCACAGCCCTGTCACGGCCGTGCGTTACTGTTCAAAACGCACTTCGTAAGCAGCAGTGTGTGATTTCACCCCTCGCAGTATGAGCTCATCGGCCAAGGGGCACAGAAGGAAGTGTACAGAGCTTTCGACGAGGAGCGTGGTATAGAGGTGGGAGCTGAGGGACGTGATATGGTGCGCTGATTAGGAAACGTAGAAACGGGAACATGGAGGCCAAACTGTCGGTAACATGAAGCTGGTCATCGGGCACCCCAGTGCACTGGGTACGCCCTTGCGAAGATTTACGGACTTGCTGCTTCAAGATAAGGTTTAGGCGGCCTTGCCGAAACTGGCGAAAGCCAGAGCAAAGCATGCTAGGCAACCGGAGGGAGCAGCTCAAGCACATCACACCTCAATGCAGGTTGCCCCAAACCTAATTTCCTGCCATTGATCTGGGTTGAATGAATACCGGCCACACCCGCTACCTGTTGTGTGTACATTACTGATCTGGGTCGCGTCACCGTCACCCGATCTGGGTCACCGCAAAGGCCCGACCCGCTCTCTCGTCCATCGGCTCCGGGACCCGGCTCCGGGACCCACTCACCCATCTGTTCCCCGTGCAGGTTGCCTGGAACGAGGTGGCCGTCGCCGAGCTTGCGTGCTTTCGGGAGAAAGATCAGCAGCGCGTATTCGCAGAGATCCGCGTGCTGAAACAGCTGAAACACAAGAACATCATGACGCTGCACGACTACTGGTTTGACGAGCAACGGTTCATGTTGGTGTTTATCACGGAGATCTTTCCCGACGGGACGCTGCGCCAGTGAGTATTGGGCCAGGGTGAGGAACCTGGCTTGTGGGCGGGGGTCTGCTGGGGTTAGGGCGGTCTGAAGTTTGAATAAGGGAGTCTCCCCTGCGGTGAGGAGTCCAAACTTTGCGTATCGGGCACATTGGAACATTGTATGGAGACTAACGGAAAACTTTTCCGGAATCATCATGAAAGGATTTGCCCCGCACTCGGCATAGGGTTTACATCTTTGGAAGCTGCTCTTGCTCTTGGATGATGTTTCTCACTCACCTCTCTGACCCAGGTAGCGTGTCTTGTCGGTCAGAGATGCCCCTTGACCCGCGCTCAGGTACCGCCGCCGCCACAAGCACGCGGACTTGCCAGCCATGAAGCGATGGGCCTGGCAAATCCTGCAGGTAGGGCCAGAGCCGCCGCGTTTGAACTTTGGTTTCGGCCACATGGCTCGCGGACCTAAGCGGCGCGACGACCAACAAAGGGCCCTGGGGAGGTACAGCGGCTCTAGGGCACGAAGTAACACGGCAGGTTTCTGGTCCGGTGCCTTCTTTGGATTGTTGGGGCAACGCATAGCCTTCCGGGCTTCCATTCCCGGTGCGTTGGATGTCAGCCCCGTGCGCACTGCGTGATGTACCTGCGTCCAGACTGGCAAACCTTTGCTCAGCTGGTTCAGACATGGACCACGCGCATCGCATCTCGCCAGAGATGCACTATGGGCTTGTGAGAGCCGTAGGCCCACTTCGGCAGAGGACGATCCGGGCCCCGGCATCGTGTGCTGTTGCTGCAGGGCAGCGCGGTGTTGTTACCACATCCCTGCTCCGCATCCTGTGTCCTTCGTCCCATGCCCACAAGCCCCATCTGTGCGCGTGTCTGTGCCCTGCTCCGCTCGTGATATCCCCATATTCGGTTTGATGACTCTGGCGGCGCGGATGACGCCCGTGTAGGGCCTGGTGTATTTGCACGGCCACAACCCGCCCATCATCCATCGCGACCTCAAGTGCGACAACATCTTTGTGTGTGGCAGCTCGGGTGTTGTCAAGATTGGCGATCTGGGCCTCGTGACGCTCTGTCGGGACTTCTCCGCACCGCAGAGCGTGCTGGGCACCCCGGAGTTCATGGCGCCGGTGGGTATAAGTGGGCAGTAGCAGGGGGTCCTTTCCTCCTCCTACACACCGCTGCGTCATCCAAGCTCTCCAAGCTCACAACACTGTGTTCGACCAGTCGTTCCGTAAAAGCCCGTTCAGCTATTTCGGTGGAAGGGGACCACTTGCCATGGGCTGGGTGGGCCTTACCTTCCTTGGATGTGCGCACTTGCAGCTGGGGTGGTGCTAGGGGTGCGTGTGGACCCCTGACTGAAGATGGGGCTGTTCCGGCCGCGAGGAAGCTTCCTCTGGGCAACCCCGACCGGCAACACTTGCAGCACCTGGTTATCTTGAAAACCGTTTTCTATCCATCCGTTCCAAACCGAACCGTCGCACGCAGGAGCTGTACGAAGAGAAGTATGACGAGAAGGTGGATGTCTACGCGTTCGGCATGTGTCTGCTGGAGCTGGCCACCATGGAGTATCCCTACTGCGAGTGCAAAAACGCGGCGCAGATCTACAAGAAGGTCACGCAAGTACGTGCCCTGAGACCGCCGCGCCCGCCAACGGGGTGGATTACCTTCACTCCGAAGAAATGTCACAGCACTTGTTGCACCGCACAATCGTTGTCCGTTTACTAACTCACATACATACATATATAGGGTTTGGCACTACTGGTAAGGCGCGACCATTGCCCCCGGGAGATCCCGGGATCGATACCCTTTAGGGTCAAAGTCCTTCCGATGCTGGAAGGCATAGCGCCCCTAGTTGATGGACGGGGTGACCTGGGATAAAGTTAACCTGCGAGCCGACCAGGAATGGAGTTGGGCCGCTGTCGACCCGGCAGATTCCGTTGGATGCTGGTGGTGGGTGCGGAACCTGAGCGATCCACTGAGAAGTTGACCAGGGTGACTGGATAAGGGTGCCCCGAAATACCGGGGAAGGCAGGGTTTCGCAGGGTAGCTGCCACGGGCGAAGATACACCCCCCTGTTTCACACATCATACATACATACATACATACACACATACATACATACACACACATACATGCCTGTATCCAATAAGATGCGTAAAGTACACAAGATGCAAAAATCAAAGACCGCCTTTCTGATGTCTGTGTGTGGTGAAACTCGCGGCTGGATAGCCCTTCAGGTCCTATCCAAGGTGTGGTCTATCTTGCGGCATCTCTCCGAACTCGCGCATGTGGCTGCGTGTCGACAGAACCCGGACATGTGTGCCCCTTACCGGTGCCGTACTCGCCGTACCCTTACTTTTCTCCTCCGCCTGCAGGGCATCCCGCCAGCATCCGTAGATAAGTTGACCTCCACCGAGCTGCGCGACTTCGTGATGCTGTGCCTCTGCCACGACCCGAGTCGCCGCCCGGAAGCTCGGCAGCTGCTCAAGCATCCCTTCTTCGAGGCAATCCGCAGTGCGCCGCCGCCGCACGCTAGCACCTGCGGAACGTCGCCCAAGATAAATACGGTTGCAACGTCCCTGAGCCTGTCGCCCACCGGAGGGGTGGGGCGGCCCGGGGCCCTGACGGGTTCGGCGTCGGCGCCGCCTGGGGTGGTGGAGGCGGCGGCGGCGGCTGCCGGTGTCGGCGAAGGGTTGAGCCCGACCGCGCTCAGCCGCGCCGCGAGCTCAAATAGCACCAGCCAGAACGGCGCTGGAAGTTCCGGCGGCGCCGCCATGGACGGCATTGTCGCAGCCGCGGCGTTTGGGGCCGACGGTGGTGCAATGGCAGCGGGGGCGATAAGCCCTTTGCTGAACGCACGTTCCGGTTCTGTGGAAATGTCGCGGTCTTTTCCACAGCTGCATTTGCAATTGCCGTTGGGACCAATCGCGGCGTCGCTGTCACCTCGTGTGCTCTCTCCCATCGCCGCGGCTGCGCTCGACGGAACATACGGCATGGGTCACCATGATTTCGGTAGTAGTGGTCGCATCGCGGCGGCGACGTCTATGCCAATGCCAATGCCAATGCCCGCACAGTCGGTGACCATTGCGAGCGGCATTGCACCCAGCGCCGCGGCGATGGCCGCGGCCGCACGATCGCCTTGCGTCCTCAGCGTAGACGGTCAGCTGAGCGTGTCACCGCTGGATCTGGGCGGGCCCGGAAGCATCGCCTCCTCGCTGGGTCACCCGACAGGACCAGTCACGATGAGCGGGGCATTTGCGACAGGAGTGGGGTCTGGAACTGCGGCGCCATCTCCGGGAGCTGCCCTGGGACCCTTAGGCGCGGCACGGGGCTCCTGTGGCGGGGACGGCGGCGGCAGCAGCAGCAGCAGCAGCAGCAACAGCAGCAGCAACAACAACCCCCTCGTGCTGCCGTCGTGCAACGCTGCCGGGGGAATTACCGGCGGCGGCGGGGGTAGCGGCGGTATCAGCGGGCCCGTCTCGCCTACGTTGGCTTCAGCGGGGGAGCTGGTGTCGCCCCGATCGCCGGCGTGCGGAGGCGCGCCGAGTCCGCGGGTAGCAGCAGCAGGGCTGACGGAGTGTGCTGCATCATCGGCAGCGATGGCATCACCGACAGAACCCGATGCTGCTGCTGGCCGATGTGGCGTCCCGGGGGACGAGGGCAACGGCTGCGCAGCGAGGTCGGCAGACGGACGGTGGGCGGTTGCGTGGTGATGTTGAGGCCGTGCAATGCTCTGTCCCCCCCCTGCATCTGGAATGCTGATGATGAGCAGCCAGCTGGCAATGCCACTGGTAGAATTGGGGCATTCAAAAGATGCACGGGATATCTTGGATTAAATACGCGGTTTTTTTCAGGTTTTCAGTCTTGACCGCTTCCGCCGCCTCCGCTCTTGCCATGGCTTCTGCCACCGCCACCGTAGGCTGCAGCTGACGTTGGGAGGTGTGTCACCCTCGGCGGCGGCCATCGCTGCGGCAGCCGTCAGTGCCGCCGCCGCCGCTGTGGGCGCTGCCAACGGCCAACCGCTCCCATCACCGCTGGGCCTCCCTGCCATTCATGAAGATCATGAGCTGGATGAGGACATGATGTTTGACCACGAAGACTGGGGTACGTTTCAATGGCGGAAGGGGCTGTTGGTTGAACTACTGAGCCTATGTTTCAGAATTATTTTATAGTGGCATACATAATCCTTGCCGGCTCCTTGCCTAGTACTTGGCATTGGAAAAAAGTTCAGAACTCTGCCGGGGCTCGATCATGCGACGTTTGAAATTGCTGGAATCGCGTTCGCGCACCATCAGACATGTTTGTATACATGAACACGACGAATGCTCACACCATAATCCAGAAACTCAGGACGCAGCAATCTGGCATCTGCACTTTGTATATGTTCGGCATGGCGGCCACCTCATATCTTTCGTCTTGAGGGGCCCAACCCGTATCCAAATGGCCGAAGCGCGTTAAGACCTGCAGGGCGCAGCAAGGCTTTGGGCTCCTGGGGCTTTCAAACGCCCCTCCCGCTTGCCCCGCCCGCGCAACACTTACCTGCACACGTTGAGTCGCCCACTGCCTGTTCCGGCGTGCATGACTGATGGTCTCGACCCTCGAAGGCCGCCGGAATGCGTGCTGTGGTGCCTCGGACGATGATGATGATCGTGAGGAGGAAGAAGAGGAGGAGGAGGAGGACGGAAGTGAGGACGGGGAGGGTTGCGGGTGTGCGGAGGGCTCCACCGCTCCGTCGGCCGTCGTTGGCGGTTGCCGCAGCCAACCCGTCAGCCTCAAGGTGCGCTCCTCCGGCCAGGCGGCGGTGGCCAACATGGCCCTGTCGTTCGCCATGTCCTTCACAAACCAGCGAGGTAGGTGGCAGCCAGGGATGGAGGGAGAGAGGGACGGCGGGGGGCTTTGCAGAATGCGCTGGAATGAAGTGTGGCTTCTGAAAACCGTGGCACACTGTGCTGGTTGGCAGGCTGATGGATGTGGTGTACCGTGGAGAGGGCAATTTCTTTGAGGGGGAAGGGAGGACTAGGAAGCAGCGGGGAGAATTTGTTTTCACAGTAATGTACTGGTTCGAGCGATGATTGTGCTGCGGCCTATGAAGCGATTCGACCGATTATAGGCCCACGTCCGACCTCTCGCCACTGCTGCTCCTGCTGCTGCTGTTGATAATAGCTGTTGATGTCGATACCGATGCTACCACCGCAGGCGTGCGCAAGAAGGTGGGCTTCCAGTATGACTTGCTGCACGACACCGCCAGCGCAATTGCCGTGGAAATGGTGGAGAACCTGTCGCTGAACACCGCCGAAGCGGAGGCCATTGCCGCCATGATCCAGCACGAGGTGTCCCGGTTCAACGTGATGCAGCAGGAACAGCAACAGCAGCAGCAGCAACAACAATAGCAACAACAGCAGCAGCAGCAGCAACAGCAGCAGCAGCAGCAACAGCAGCAGCAACAGCAACAGCAGCAGCAACAGCAGCAGCAATAGCAGCAGCATTTAGGCTAAAATATTCGTAGCAGCAGCACCACCAGCAGCACCACCAGCAGCACCAGTAGCACCAGTGCTCCACAGGTGGGGAGCACGTGTGTTCTACAGTGATGTCCACGACTACGTAGAGGCAGAGGGGCAGGTGGCGAGATGCATGATTGGCATGGCCATACTAGGTCTTCATCCATAGCACGAGAATAATCATGAGCTCTCAGCCGTGCATGGCCAGCCTGTTGTGGAAAGGCAAAAAGCATCAACTACCATCGAGCTAGAGAAAGATGGGGAGAGGGGGACGGACGCCGGTACCGTACCTCCAACTCTATCGGGACCTATATTGTGTGTGCGCATGTGTGTTACCCGGAAAGTGTGTTGCATTGCTTGCTGGGCAAGAAAGCTAGGCAAGGAGGCTCGCCAAGACTTGACGCTTGTGCATAAGAAGTACGAATGTTCGGTGTTGCGTACTGTGTGGTTGGAGCGTAGGTACCAGGCATCTGTGGGGACTGCCGTGTGTTTCTTGCCCAGATTAAACCCCCATAGCGTCGGGAGTGTAATCGGGCGGAGCACAAGGAGGAGGGTTTTGGCCCTGTGCGGGTTTTGGCCGAAACGTTTAGTCCTGGCTATTAACAAAGAGCGCCAGCTCCCAAGGCTTTGAAATAGCGTTGCTGAAGCCTTTTGCGTGTTTTGACGTGTGTTTACAGATGCTTGGGGGTTAGGAACAGCCGAGCAGCGGTGGAGGTAGCAGGGCCATTCGCCGAGCGTTTGTTGTGTGATGCAATGGGCCTCTGCTGCGTACCACACGGTGAGCCTATCGGTGCGCCTTGCGCTCTCGCCGGTTCGGTAACGGCGCAGTCGCTGGTAGCGATCTGTTCGCTTTTTTCGTCTAGTTGCAACATGCCTGACTGTGAAATTGGTACTGATAATGGTTGTGGTGGTAATTCGGCATAAGGGCATGGCCATGGCATGGGCATGGGCATGGGCATATGCGGGCATTGCCACGCATAAAGCATCCAAGCATGGGGGATGAGAAGGTACTCGAGTTCGCGCTATCCCCCCGCATACAGTAGAGCGCAGTGGTTCCGTTCCCGTTTGTGTGGGGTAGGGAGAGCGTCACTGCGGCCTGTGATGGCAGCCGACCAGCCCGCGTATTTAGCTAAATGCATTTCTACCGCGCATTAAGGTTTATTTGTCAGTAGTAGTGTGCTCTGCGCTCCGGGATTCGAGGCGAGAGACGTGTGGCGCCCGAGCGACGCACCGCACCGCACCAGCCGCTCTTCTCCTTGCATGAGTGCCTGTGCGGTGCTGCTGTCCGGCGGCCCGGGTGCTCCGTCCTTGTAAAGGAACAGGGGGTCTGAGATTAGTTATAGCGTAGGATTTGCAGAGGACCGGGATGGAGTTCTGATTGGTGATTGTTGCAACGCACTGCTGACCGATCAGTTAACCGTGGCAAAATTTTGGTCGCTTGCGCTGGGCGCCTGCACCCGCGCTCTCGGCTCTTCATATAAAGGTAGGTGGCGTGTGCAACAGGTCGCAGATCGTCACACACGCAAGCTCGTCAGGGAGAGCGGCTGCTTCCATTCGAAACGGAGCTCGCGTATTGTTCAAACTCTCCTGTGTAAACGTTGCTCCCAGCGCTGTCATGTCGGGTGGCAGGCGATTTGAAGCTTCCTCGGTTATGATTATTATATATGTATATATAAATCTGCATTCTAGGTTTTACCATGTGCGGGAGGGTGAACTGGCCGGTTGTATGAGGAGCGTAAATTGCTCTGGTAGGGTAAATTGCCCTGCTGCATACAAGATGAGTAATGTCTGTGATAGTAACGGCATCGCGCACTCATAGCATATGTCTGTCGCAGTGCTGGTGACGCGGGGAGGTACTTTTCATGGATGATGGCCTATTTGATAATCGGTTGATAGCAATACTCCGTTTAGGAGCAGGTGTAGCGGACCAAAGGCTGTGCGGAAAGCGAGCCTAAAAATCAATCGTTCGTTTCTATCTTACCCTTCACTCTCCATTTTTACAGTTCTTTCGGACACTTTTGTGTACGTGCGAGTTGCATGCAGGGTCCCCAAAAATCATGGTCGTGCAAAATGTAAACCCCTCGCACTGTTACGCATGTCCTCATGCAGTCGGCCCTGCTTTTTTGCACCGGCCTTGGTACATATGCTTACGGCGTCATCATCCGGAAATTCTTCATGTTAGAAGGCCATTCCGAATTTAGCGGGCTACATCGGATAACGTAGCTCCATTTGGGGAATACCATATATAATATTCTCATTCTCACCTGTTTTTTTAGAATGGCATGATGTTGCTATCATCTTACTTGTCACTGGTGGTCGGCAGGAGAGGACCCTGGACTAATCAAGAGATATTTACAAGTCCTTGCACATTGTGTAATGATCATATAATAGTTGCCAGTGCCAACCTCTTATTTGTGCAAACAGTTTTCCTCTGTTTGCCTAACAGTGTTCCACAACACGCCACCGCCCAAGGGGTGAAGAGGCTGTGGTCTGCAGGCGCGCTTGCCGACAGCGCAACTGTTAACTCTCCTAACAAGCCACAACCGTTCCCAACCACCACCGCCAATTGTCTTTCCTTGATTACACGCTTATAAGAGACTGAATAACATACGGAACAATTGCACTTCCCTCGCACTTGTAGGGCCCAAAACAAAATACCAAAAAGCAAGGCAAAAGCAAACAGCAGCCATACACCGTGCCCAACCACCTGTTACTGCTAAACTCACAGTCCCCCCACACCACAAATGCTCTGTTCACACGCCAACTTTTACCAGACATACAACAATATTAATGTTATTAGCCACGGACTGTTACACGCAACGGATGAACACCACCACGATCACCGCCACGATCACCATCACCACGATACGGACAAACCCACGAACAATGCGCTCGTGAGCCTCTCCTGCCTGCGCTAGTGACCAGCGCAAGACTGCGCTGCGAGTCTTTCGCCCTCGGAGCACCACCACCGCCGCCGTGGTCCTCAACAGGTGCCGTACGAAAATACGACGTTTATCCAAAGAACACAAACTGGCCGCCTGTGCCGACAGCCAGATGGCGGCCCAGCCCAACGAAGCACAACTCCGCGCTGGCCCAGACAGCAAACCAACCGCCGGCCACAGCAACAGCCTTGATGCAGGCCGCTGCTGCTGCTGTTGCTCCCCAGCCGAGCCCAGCCATTCCATGTCGCGGGAGCCGTGCACCGCTGAAGCAACCACCGCTCACTGTCCGTACATCCCTCCGAACTCACTTTCTCTCCCCCCCCCTTTCTCCCGGACACACGCAACCCCCTCGTTCTCGTTCTTTATGTCCTTCACTAACTAACACGCAACGGTACTGCGGACCTGCAACGGTGCAACCGTCAACCGACAAGTGCACTGCCACCCGCCCCCTCATAGCCACTAACGACATACACTACATTACACATGTGCGAGAGGCGCCTCCCACACTCCCCTTAACTCCTCGCGATACTCCGCACGCCTAGCTCCAGCACCTGCCATCGGCCCCCTTCTCATCACCGGCCCTTCACCCAGCCGCCAAACCCAACAGAGACTGGCTACCACGCTTGTCGTACAAAGCAGGGTGGTGACGCAGAGAGCAACCAAAGCAAGATGCACCATGCACCGACGGAGAGCCCAGGACCTACAACTGCCACAACTACCATCACGCCTGCCGTACACAAAACACACACGAACCAAACCACAACGTCGGTGGGAAGGAGGTTACCGTGCTGGCGGCCCCTGACAGCGGTAGTGGTGACCCCGGTTTGGGGACCCCGAGAGGAGAATCATCCGGGACCGCACTTGCCGCACCCCCTGGCCCAGCCGTACTAGACCACCACAACCTAATTAGCGCTCCGCCAGACCTTCCCGGATTGAGGGGAGACAGAAATTGGACTCAGAGAGAGGAGACCCCAGAAGAACCCACACACGGGGCGGCAGAGGCCCCGACGCGACCCAGATGGCATGTGGCGCATTCGCACGTTGGGGCCCCAACCCAACTGGATTGAAGGAGCCGCGCAACTCCCCTCACCCCTCCGACCATGACTGGGCATTAAGCGGGTGTGTGTGTGTGTGTGTGTGTGTAAGACAGAGAGTGTCTAGTTATGAAAAAGCACAATCAACGCAATCCAACTCTCCACTTTGCGCCTCAATAGATACAGACGGGGGAAGGGACCCCGTCCCATAGAAATCCCACTCCCCGGGAGCCGTGGTCCCCACATCGTGTCACCCTCCGCAGCAGGACTTTCCTTTCTTATTCGCGGGCGCTGCTGCGCTGGGCGTGTACGACAACATGCAAGATTACACAGGATGTCGTATACCACGTACTTACGTACTTGCCTCCCGGGCCCCCGGCTCCCCCACAGTCCGGTGAGCCATAGGGCCCACTACCGGAAAGACAGTTCGAAGAACCTCCACATCTAGTGGACACCCCCTCGGAGGGGGGGGGCGACGGGACGGCGTAAGGATTACTCCCCACTAACTCCCCACTAACCCGCAAAAAGCTTTAGAGTGACTTTTCCCCCCAACTCGCACCGCCCCGCCTAAGTCACCTGCGCCTCCAATAACGCAAACGAGGCGGCATGGGACGGGTGCGGGTACGGGTACATCCACGTGTTCGGAAAACAAAAGGACATACATACCTACAGACGAACGCTTACATACACATGGGTTGCCTCTTCCAGGTTGCACACTTCACACACACATACATACATACATACATACATAGATACATACACGCATACACGTACAAGTGCGCGCACATGTGCACATACATACGTACATCCAAGATGTTGTTTCCCTTTAACACAATAACTCACTCGCACGCTTGCACATGCAACCCAAATACAATTTACATACATACATACATTCACAAACATGCGACCACACCGACTGCTCTACCACCCGGTGCCGATGTGTCCATTCCGACACCACCTACGTGCGCCCGCGGTATAGGAGGCGCAGAGGCGGAGGCGGGAGAACGCCTCCCCCCTCATCCCCCCAGGTCCGCTTGCAGCTTTTTCCGCTGTTGCTCCAAAGCCATGAAGGTGCCCAGCTTGCTCTTCAACTGCCGGGGCCCGAGGGAGGTGGAAGAAGAAGAGGGAGTGGAGCAGCTCTAAACGACGGGGAAATATGCAGGTCACCCTGCACAAACACCCGTCGCTACAACACTTATACCACTGAAGACGAGCGTAAAAAGGACATACCAGCGCATCTGCCCAACCAGGCGTCTGCCGCTAAAATGTTAACAGGTCGGGAGGGGGGTTGAGGCTGCAAGAGATGGCGCGAAGTTCCCGGGCTGGCATCCCGCTATCGCTGCACATGCACTCCTATGCCGGGCAATTTAAGCTCGTTCGCTTCACGCCCACCGAGTTATATTACCCGATCACGCCCTGCTCACCAACATGTAAGAGTCTCGTAACTGGCCGAGCAACGCGAGACACATCTGCTGATTTTGCGTCTGGCAGCCTTCGCGCATCTTGATGCAGAGCTGAGCTATTGTTGCCGCGCCCAGGCTTGCGCTGCTGCCTTTAAACTGATGCACCAGCTGGTCGAGCTCCTTAAAATCTGGTGCTGAACTACTGAGCATAGCTCCCATGCGCTCTATTTTCTGTACTGAATCCTCAAAATAAAGCTGGACTACTTCCGCGACGAAGTCCGGATTGGTGTCGTCCTGCAACTGCATCAACTGTTGGAATTGCTCGTCGAGGGTGCCTTCATTTTGAAGCTGCTGCAAAAGGGTTTCAATGTTCTGACACACTGCCGCAATTTGGCCCTCCATCCGGGTTCCCGCCTGCCCCGGGACCCGCTCGAGACAACTGGCCTGGCGTAGCGCAGGCCCTAGTCAGTAACTCAGACGTTTCTGGGATGAAGTGCCTAATCGTCTCCAGGACAACGCTACTGCAATGCTCCAGAGGACCGACGTTGCACACACCCAAAGGGTGCGTCTTGGATGAAGGACGGATTTAAGAGACGCTTATTATTTCACAAAAGCAGTAGCAGAGTAACACCGGTAAGGCTAACAGCAAGCAAGAATCTCAGCAAGTGACTAGTCCACGTGAAAGAACGTAAGCACAAAGGCTCGGTTCAGGCCTCTAGTGCATACTGGTGTTTTGCAATAACACCCATGAAGTTGCCGAAACGATAACGTCAGGGAACTTTACAAACACAGGAAAGCGCACACATCGTACAAATCTCCGTAAGATTGGTGCACGCGCCCATACCAATCTGGCGCGATTCCACTAAACCGTGCGTGATGCGGGGATGCTGCTTGGACGACATTCCTTATCAACACTATCTCTCCGCAGACTGAAAACTGTTTGTTGTTGATGTCGCTAATGGCCTAAAGTCGGTGGCGCTGACCAGCTAAATCCGATGCCGATGTCGATGCATCCCATCGGCACCTCTGACTTCATTTATGACATTGATTCTTACCCCAGATATCCAGCTAATGAGACGAAAATCCCCTTTGCAGCTATGCACAAACTTTGGAGAACGATACGCAAATGGAGTGGTTTTTCTTCTGACGCGAACAGCGATACCTCCAAAAGCAATTCATTCCATGGGGGCTCATGAGCCCTGATGCCGGTACGGCGTCGAAGGATGCAATGAAGCTGCCGTACAGCTCTGGAATAGGCGTGGCGAAGAGCATCGCTTGTTCAACTCTCCGCTGGACACTCCGGAATGTGTGCAACAGAACGAGATAGCTCAGCGGAAGGAAATCTACAGGGTCCTGAACTCGGACTCCCTTTTCTTCTTTGGCTCCAAATGTGGCCCCTTCCACCCGTCGCGGACATGGCCCGCTGACGTTTCATTTCTCTAGCAGAAACGATTTCGAGTCCATCCAGTGGGGAGACTCGGGGAACAATAGTGATGAGTGAGGCGATCATTACAGCGCTTTGCCATGCAGGCGAGAGCTGGCCCAGTTAATAGATGGGTTGGTAGGGAAGAACCCATTTGGAGAGCGTCCGAACATGCTAGAGGCAGGTATCCCGTCAGCTGCATGCCTCGCTCGTTGGATCCTCATCGCCTCCTCCTCCGACAGCCGCGATGATCCCCCTCTTCCTCCTGGCGGCGTCATGAGGTCCACCGCACGTTAGCGCACAGAACCCAGAGCCGAGTTTCAGCACCCGAGTGGTACCGCTGCTGTGGTTGGTTATCGTGCACAGCACAGTCAGGTTTCCATTCCTCAATTTGGGTCCTTGGAGGTTGGCTGGGGGATATTCCCATCGAGCGTCATACATACACGGGATCCCCGCGGCCCGCTAGGAATGTGGCCCCCGTGAGCTACTAATACTTACATGGGCGCGGAGGTGCGGCTGGATGTGGTGCTGACAGGGGGTACACTACACTGCAGCATCCTGAAATATTTAGATGCGTTCGAAGCACGGTGGCAGTAGATCTCTTTTTGTTCTTGCCGAGCTCACAGCGCCGGTATGCTGTGCCGTGGGACCATGGTCGCAGCGTAGGACACTGCACGGGTCCAAACCGGAACGAAGGGAAAGTGATGTGAACCTGAACGTCAGATAAACAGGGCAGCGGCTCTCCTGACTCACAGCCTGTTTAGTCTGAGGGAGTCGACTAGACCTCTTAATCTCAATGAAGCGGGGTTGAGAGCAAAAGGAGCGAAGGATGCTGCGGTGCACTCTGGTTGGTGCGGGTGTTGGTGAGCAAGGTCATACGCCTTCCGCCGTGTGGTTAGCTGGCTAGCTGAATTGTGCACAAGAGCGCAACCTTTTTGGACACAACTCTATGTGTTGAACGAAAAAGTGTCGAAGCAGGATATGCAAGGAACCCGTCCCCACCACCATGGTCTGCAGCACGTGAGCCATGGATCAACTCATTGCGCACGCAGTCGCAACGCTGTCAGTAGCGACATATGCAATAAGAGATGATGCAGTGCTAGCCTTCCGCGCTACAACGGTTGCACGGAGAGGACGTAGACCAGACCAGCAGACCCGGTCACCGTAGGCTGTGATCCCAAACGTTGACCCAATAACAAATGTCCACTTGAAGTGTCACCAGGGCCGTGCACATTGCCTTAGGAGCCTATTCCCTACTCTAAAAGAAGACGTCGCCACAATATGCTTCACTAGCAAGGACCCAAGCCCCCATGATTAGTTGCTTCATATAAAACTGTGCTTCCCACAAGGACAAAGCGTACAGCAATGCATCGTTGCACAGCAACTCAGCTGGCACAGCACAAGGATTGAACTCAGTGAGTGCACCCAGAACAACACTTCGATTACGAGATAGTATAAGCATTCTAGTCAACTGCAGCTGTTGGGAAATTGGAGCGTTTTTACTGTGTATCTGCTGGTGAGGGGGAACCCTCCTGGAGCTGAGACGTGGGGCAAATGCAATGAAAGTTTCCTAGTGAGCGACAAAATCACTAATTGTGTACTATATAAGACTTGACAACAGCTAGAAATATATTGATTATCCTGCCCACGGACCATAATCCAAAGACACTGTTTGCTCGCGCGATGCCCAGGGTGCCCTTTGCCTCCAAGCCTGCCACTGCTTCTGTGACACTGGTGCGAGGGCCCGCATTGTAGTGATGTCTGTATTTACAGGATGTTGTTCTTAGTATAAGTTTGGTTGCAGGTGAGAGCTGGGAAAAATGGAGCAAAGCCTGCCCCCATCGCACGGTCCGTGGGCCAGGATCAACAGCCGTCAAAGAACGATGATGAGAAGGTATACTTGTCCAGGATTATTCCCAGTCTAGCAGTATCAGGTTGCCGTTCCCGCGGCATGCGGTAAGGGTCGTGTCTTTATGTTGCAGGATGTCTGCCCACTGTGCGTTGAGGATCTCGACGAAACGGATAAGTCTTTCCAGCCTTGTCCGTGCGGGTAAGCGCACGTTTGAGGAAACGAAAATTTATGTTCTGGGACTTTCTCGCGCTTGCTCGGTCTTGGGTTGGCTGCATACACAGCGCTGTGGCCTCCCCGCAGGTATCGTATGTGCTTGTTCTGCTATGAAAAGCTCAAGCTACTTTGCAACAGTGTTTGCCCAAACTGCCGAAGAGCTTACGGCAGTGAAGAGGCGATGGAGTATGCTAAGAAGCTGGAGGCAGAACGCGCACAGGAAGCCGCTAAGACAAGATCAAACGCGGCTTCTGTGTCTTCGGCCTCAACGTCGACGTCGGCGGCTTTGTCGTTGGGCAGCAGAGCTCCACCTAAGCCCACTGCCTCGCATTCCGCTGCGCGACGGGACGCGCTGCCCGTGCCAGCCGCTAAACGAGGTAGTGGGACGCAGGAGGATAGCGCAGGCCAGGGGTCGTCTTCCGGCCTTCCTAGCGGCGTGACGTGGGCTAGCCCTTCGCCGAGTAGCTTATCTAGGAACCAGTCTGTGGAGATGGAGCGACCTGCATTGAGCATGGACGAGTTCTCTTGGCCTTCCCTAAGTGCGCCACCTCAGCAGCAACAACAACAACAACAACAACAACCGCAGCGTGGTCATGGGCCTGCGTCTCAGCACACTAGTCAGCCGCAGCTGCATGGTCAGCAGCAGAGTCAGGGGGCCAACGGCAGTACTTCAACGCAAGCCGCAGGCCACCAGCACCGACATAGCCCATCAGGGGCGAGCGAAGGGGCCAATAGTTATGAGCAATCCGGAGCGGACACCCGCCGTAGCAGTTCCGTGGCTTCTTCCATGGATCGTGTGGCAAGCAGTTCCTCGCTGGAGTTGATGTCCCAGGACCCGCCCGTGACACCCGAGCAGCTCCTGCAGCTGCAGCATCAGCACCAACAATACCAAGCGCAGCACGCGCAAGTGGGTGCCGCGTCGCTGTCCTCATCATCCTCTGCCTTCCCACCCATGCCGCCGCCAGGCTTCGAGTCGGCCTCATACTTTGGTGCCCAGGTCGCGACAACGGTGAATGGACTGCGGCGCGCTGTTAACGTGCCGCTATCACTAGGCACCAACAGCGTGGAGCCGTATCCCGAGGCGCCCGCGCTCCTGGCATCCATGCAGCAAGGTGTGGCGCAGGGCACTGTCTCTAGCAAGGAGGCTGCTACACAGCTGTACGCGCTGCTGCGGCAGAAGGATCAGGATGGTCAAGCCGCGCGGACGCGCTCCGCGATGGCAGCGACGAAGCCGCCCCCGGGCTTTGGCGCACCCGCTGCACACCCTCCTGCTCCGGCGGCCGCGGGTGCAGCACCGCAGCCTATCTTGGCTCAGGCTTCAGGGACGGCTGCTGTACCCACATCGCGGCCTCCGCCGCCGCCCGGCTTCAACCACCTGCAGGGGACTGTCGTCCAGTCACCGCCGGCCATGAGCGCGCCCATCCAGCCCCCGACACAGCAGGTCAACGATACCGGGTTTGGCACGAGCTCAGGGCCCGTCGGGCGCAACGCCAATGGCACCCCGCGCACGTATTCGATGTGGTCAGGTCTGCCGGGCATGGACCTGGCGGCGTCGACCGGGCTTACGTCTCTGTGGCAGAACCTGAGCGCGTCGGGGATGTCCCTCGGGGGCCAGTTGGGCAACGGCGTGACGCAGCCCTACAATCCACTTGGCCTCGGGGACCAGTCTCTGTCGTACGGCGCAACCCGTCAGTCCATGACGACGGCGGCGCCGCCTAAGCCGCCGCCACCGGGTTTCGGGCCGTCGGCTTATGCCGGGACACAGGCGGGCACAACCACTCAGCAACTGAGCTCAGGGGACGCGGTGTTGGGGAGCAGCTTCCGGGCGACGCACCCTTATCAGCCAGTCGGGGCCGCCCGCTACAACCCATTAAGCCCACCGTCGGTGATTCCCGGGGTGTACAGGCCGCCGCAGCTGGGTGCAGGGCTGTGAGTTGGGTACTCGGTGGTGGTGTTGTGTGATATCGAGGACTTACGTCGAGCGGCGTTCTTGCGCCGCACCCTCGTCGGTGATATGTTGTTGTCATCGCGAGTGGTAGCGCCGCCGTCGCCTGCTATCGACAGCAACTGGGTTGCGAGTGCGAGGGCGGAGTTGAGCGTTTCTGGGTCCTTCGCCGAACAGGGTGTATTATGGCGTTGTAGGACCTCTTCGAGTATGGAGTGTGCCATGACGGACTTGCATTCGTGGACCGTTTGTTTAAAGGAGGTTCTGTGTTCTTATAGTTTTCATTAGAGGCGTATAGAAGTTGGCGTAGCGGGATGCAACCTCTTGTAAATGTGTCTCTGTAAGACGTGCACGCAGGCATTTACAGTTCCTACAGTGGCTCTGGCAGCGGGAAATGGCACCCTGCGAGAAGACTCTGAAAGCGAGGCTTCTGGTGTTGTTTTTTGAACAAGTCTCAACCCGCACAGGCTGTAAGGGCGCCACTGGCGGGTTAGGTTTCTAATCTATCTGATTGTTCAGGTCTTCAAGGCCAATTGATTGCCATCTAAAATAGGAAATCGCCATGCATCTTAATGCATTGGCGGTTTACGTAGACCGGAATAGCAAGCGTGGTCGACTGGGACCATTTGTGGACGGACATAGGGCTGCGGTGGAGGAGGCTTTGAAAATGGTCGAGTTTTTTAAAATTGCGCTGCATGTAGGCCACGTCTAACATGGCTGAAAGACTCTACTCTTGTCATGTCGGTGTATATTCTCTCTTTCAGCACAATTCGTTTTTTGTGTAATAATGTTTGTGCGCGTTGCATTGTCGTACAGTCAAACATCATCAAATTGCGCGCATTATGGCATCACGGTATCAACTCACGCTAACTTGAGTCGTCACACAGCATTTCACTCCGCACACTCGGAATACGTTCATAATTGTTGGGACCCGAACGGCCTACATTACCACCTGCCTCAGTTCTGTTTCCACAAACGTGCCAGCCAGTTGCAGCCCAACACGCGCTAACTCGTTCCAAACTCTCACACGGAAACTGAGTTACCGGTGGGATCTCTCACGCAAATGTAAAAAGGCCGTCTCATGCTGTGGAAGCTCAAGAAAAAACAAAGTCAGACGGCCCCCAGAAAACCTCGGCACTACACAGCCATATCAAAAAGCTGTCATATCAAACTGCTTAGCTGCTCCCAAGCTTGTTACCCCTGCCCTGAAACGCCGCCCACCCGGACCCTCCACCATCTGCAGGTTCGGAAACGCCACCACCAGCGCCGCCAAGGGCCCCGCCACCTCCCTGCACCTCCGGGGCCCCCTCCGGGCCAGAAGTGGACCTCGGCTCCCTTGACCGCGGCTTCGGGCCCTCCAGATACCGCTGCAGCCAGTCACCAGCTACGTTAACCCCTTGATGCTGCTGTTGATGTTGCTGATGTTGTTGGGGTGCTGCTGTCGTTGCGGCTGCTGGTCCCGCACCTTGTCTTGACGACGGAGCTGCCCGTCCAGGAGGGCTAGTGCTGTTGTTGTTGTTGTTGTTGTTGTTGTGGGTATTGCTGCTGTCCTGGCTCGCGAGGTACACAAAGTCTGCAGGCGGCGAGGAGGGGAGCCAGCTCGCCATCAGCGAGACAGGACTGGTACAGGACAGACCAGCCAGCACTGCCACACAGGACAGGTACTGCTGAGGCGCACACGGACGCTTCGGAAATAAGTTGCCCTTGGGACACTGTACATCTATGTATACATATAAGAGAAATACGGCATCTTTGATCGTACAAGACCCAGCCAAGGAAGGTCGTATCCTCATTCTCGTGTGTAAGTACAACCCGGCATCCGTACTACCGTACTACATGTGTACGAATGCCATTTGCCAACTTACACAGAATTACGGCCACCACGGCGCCGCGCCTGTGCAAAAGGAAGGGAGGGGAAGCAAACAGTATTCGTGGACGTGACGGGCGACAAGTTGAAATTGCGGTACATTGAGATGCGCACGCAGCGGGGTGCGCGGGGGTTGCCGGGGACGTGTGCGTTTGTATGTATACATGTGTGTGGAGGTCTCAAAACGATGGACACAGCCTGATGCCGGCACTTCTCTATCTATGTTGCTCTCAACTCGAATCAACCGTTTTTGCCCCCGCGGGATCGTGTCGTACACAGCCAGAGCAGCAACAAATCCCGCAATCCACCAACACCCAGAAACCCTTTCCCCCCCCCCCCGGGGGGTTTGCACCTAAACCTGGGGGTTCTCACATCCAAGCTGAACGGGAGCACGTTCAACCCCTTAAGTGGGCGAACGACCAAACCCACCATCCGAAGAACATGCCCAGGGCAGCTGCCGCAAGTACGGCGTACGGTGAGATCCGTACACCAAACACCTGGGCATCTGGCAAGCCCAGAAGGGGCTCAACTCCGGGTGGGGGAGGAACGAACCTGGAAAAACGTTAGAGGGAGGGTTGGAGGGAGGGGCAGCGAAGTCAAAGGATTTGTGGGGTGCTGTGGAGAGCTGGTTTCTGGTAACGCGTATGTATGTGTGTGGTGAGGGAAGGAGGAGGGGGAAGTGAAACGCAACAGGTCCATCGCCACTAAGAAAGGGAACCCAAGGCAAACAGACAGACATACAGACGGACAGACAAGGATTGTGACCGTTTTCCAATTACGCGTCTGACAACGATAAAAACAGACATGCCGCCAGCAGCGGTGTCATGTCGTACGCCAGCCAGCCAACCCGCGGAGATCCTAAATCATCCCGCTGATAAGGGACTGCGAATCGTGGGGGTCGTCATGGCCTCCAAATGTGGGTGACTCAGAGTGATACTCGGAGTGGTGGAGACGTGGCTGTGGCTGTGGTGGTGGTGGTGGGGGGGGGAAGAGGCTACGACGAAGCATAGACGATTGACGCGAAGGGAAAGCTTTGGACGGATGCTCCAAGATAAGGCTAATACTGTGGTGGGTGGGTGGGTGGGTGGGTAGGGATTTCTGGCGGGTATGGTGGGCGGGGGGGAGAGGGGGGAGGTAGGGGCCCGACCGAAAACACACATTGTACAGCGCCGTGTCCTGAACTGGGCACCTGACACAGGGCGCAGGAGGCGGCGGCACGGAGTAACGGAACCCGCGTGTCAACACCCTGCTGCAGGTGTGTATAATTTTCGTACAGAGGTAAGGCATATACGTACCGCAGCGGGGGGGCTTGCAAGCTGAAGCCAATGCTGCCGCCCCGGGCTTCCCCTCCAGGCGCTGCTGCGCCGGGTCGCCTGGCGTCGCTTGCCTCGACAGGACCTGAAACCCTGGGAGATGTCGGAGCAATGTGGATTTGCGCGTGTGGGTTCTTAATGGAGAGAGTGTTTATGGGGTGGTGCGCCTTCGCCGGATTACTCAAGGTTGGCAGCAGGAGAATCAGGACCTTCGGGTGGTCGAAAACCTTGGGCCTTGAGTAAAGGGCGTCCACTACAAACAGGGAGGACCTACCTCGGGCCTGAACTGTGAATCTGGTATCGTTGTTGCAACCTCGGATCGTTGTCTGCAATCCTCAATAGACCGAACAGTTGAGCAATCTAGGCGTGAAATGCGCTTCATCCGAGAATTTTCTAAATCCACGATTTTACATACCTGGGACTATTTCCCCATTGATGATCTTGACCATGTTGACACTGATTCCCTGGATGTGCACAGTGTCCGCTTTGGTGACAGCTTACTAACGAACAAGGCACGAAACCACTATGAAGCCAAACGACAAATGACAAGCAAATCCTGTGATGTATCTCTTTGTGCATGAGCTATCTAGAAACCAAGCCTTTTGCATTTCCGAGGTAAGTGTACGGGCTTATAGAGGTGGACACTTGACGGCACTAGTAACAGAAACTCATCCGTCAGGCATATCACACGAAATAGCATTTCAAACATCAGTTTGGAGGCAGCTTGTACAAAATCGCAACTCACCAACCTGCTTCGACTTTTACACAAAGCTGAACCGGTTAAATTCATAGCCATACAGAACCTTTCCTGGATGCCTGGGATTAGCTCTCGAAATACGTTTCAGGATTGAGTCCTTCGGGGCTGCATGCGTGCAGTTGGCCATGGAATTCCAAGACCTGCGCACGTAGAGCTGCAAGACTGATTACATGCAAACTTCCGCCATGCCATCGACTTTGCCAGCCATCGTGCCCCCGCGCATCAGCCCCGGCGCCCAGGAACTTAGTACTAGCTACTCCGATGAGCGCGGCTTCGCGTTGTCAGGTAGGGATTTCCCACCACGGATCTGGTTTCGAATACATTATGACCTCCCAAGTCCGGCTTCTGGACAACGAGCCCGGTCAACTTGCGTTCTGCCCTTTTATGCCCGGTGGCATACCATGGCCATTGCCACAGCACATAGCAGCTACCACCTGGTTGGGCCACGCACCTGCCCCCTCAATATATACTAAGCAAACAGTAGCCATCCAGCTGTGGAAATCTCAAACCATCCCAACTTAGATGTGCATGACTGGCTAAAGCCTTCACCACCATCTTCGCCACCATTGTGACCTTTCACAACGCACACCCCCACCCCCACTTCACAAGGCACGCCCTCTCCACTTCATTGACACCCACCATCAATCCACAACCCCCCTCTCCTCCTCACTCCCCCTTCCCTCAAACACCGTCTCCGTCCAAAAGGCCTTACAGCAGCCTCCGCAGCTCTCCGAGGCGCCTTGTTCGAAGCCACCGGCCGCCCCGGCCCCGGACCCGGACCTGGCCCCGGCCCCGGCCGCCCCCTTAGCGCCACGACCATAGCGCTCATGATGACCCCGGGCCCTATGGGGGCCCCGGGATCAAACCCAGGCTCGCCACTCCTCACATCGGGGGCAAGTGTACCGGGCGGCGGCCCCGGGGGCCCTTCCACCCGGGGGAGCCCGGGGTCTATCCTAGGGTTTCTGAGTGGGGGCGGCATGGGGGTTGGGGGAGTGGGCGGAGGGGGCCCCCCGGGGGCCGGAGGGGCAGCAGGCGGAGGGGGGCCCCTGGCGCAGGAGGCCGTTCAGTCGGCGGCAGCTCTGCGGGCGGCGGCGGAGGTGCTCGTGGAGGCGCTGGAGGCGGCGGTGCGGGCTAGGGAAGCTCAGAACCGGGCCATGCTGACGTGAGCGAAGAGGGGGGGGATGATGTTCGGTGCATGGATGTGTTGGGTCAGTGGGGCCGTGTGTGGGGGTGTGGGGGTGGATGGGGGTTATGGGTTGGGGAAAAGGAACAACGGTTGGAAAGCATGTCCGTGTGCAGTGAAGCGGCGTCATTGTGCACTCGCATGTGCAGCCGCGTGTGGGGGGAAGGGGGAAGACGAACCACGTGAACGAGTGAAGCTGATGCCAAGGAGGATATAGACTAGGATACGCCAGATGTATGAGAGAGGTATCTAACCAGTCGCGACGGGGGAAGAGGGAAAGGTGGGATGTGTGTGTGTGTGTGTGCGCCCGCCTCTCATTCCCGGCCATCACTCAATCTTGGTCGACCCCACCGTGAAACCCCAAGGTAACCACCTAAAACGGCCTCTTCCCAACCAATCCTATATCCCCCCAAAACCAACCGCCCCCGCTATCCTCTTCCCCTTAACCCCTATCCCCTTCCTCCCTTTCCTCCGGACCCCCTTTTCCACAACCACAGCGCGGTAAGGGAAAGTACGGGAGGCAGTGCGGCAGGTGGTGGTGGCGGCAGCAGCAGCAGCGGCCGCCCCGCTTCGGCTCGTGCCCTGGACCGCGCCCTCGCGCAGTCCTCCTCTTCCTCTTCCTCCTCCGGCCCCCGACCCGCTCGCCATCCCAGCGCCACCGGGCCCGCGGGGCTGTCAGTTATCGCCTCCACACCCACCTCCGCCACGGAGGAGCGGCTGGGGTGGGTGAGGGCGCTCGTGAAGCAAACGGAGGGCGGGCAGGCGTACGCGGCGGCGGCGGAGGAGCGGGAGAGGGAGAGGGAGCGGCAGACGGCGGGGGGTGATGCAGGCGGCGAGGTGGCGGCGCCGCCCGGTCCCGTCAGGTGATTGTGTGTGTGTGTGTATGTGGACGTGTATGCACGTGTGTGTATATCTGAGTTAGCAATCATTTGAGCCACGTTGAGGGAAATGGCTGGCAATATGGTGGTGTGCACGAGGTAGTAGTAGTCTGGAGGCCATTGTAACAAACCGCAACACACAATACACACACACGCGAACAACTTGATGGCGGCGAGAGCTCAGAATAGCCGCCAGTGACGTGTGTTGGACCTTGTCCATTTTGAAGCTGTAGCTGGGCGTAGCTGCGGGAATCTGCTGGATCAAGTAGTAGTGGTGGTAGTTGACGACGACGACGATGATGTCGATTAGAACGCGTGGTGTCAGAGCCCACCCGCAGGACTAATGCGGCGCTGTGGGGGCGAAGGTGGCGAAGGTGGCGAAGGGCGACTAGGTGGCTGGGACTGACTACCCCACACAGCGGGGGGGCACCTAGACAGCTAGTCCCCCGGCTAGACAGACAGACCTAAATACCTAGTACACCTTATCCTTATCAGAGCTAGCGGACAGGGCGAGAGAGGGTCATGCTGCTGCCGCAACGCGTGCGATGTGCGACGACGACGACAAGCACACTGGGTAGGTGGGTCCCCCTCCTGCCCCCCTCCTGCCCCCCTCCTGCCCCCCTCCTGCCCCCGGGGGGGCAGGAGGGGGGCAGGAGGGGCCCACCTACCCAGTGTGCTTCTCCCGGGGGCCACAACGAACCCCTTCCCGTGAAATCAAGTTCA